>NW_028278495.1:0-300000 GCF_059751315.1 Micrasema longulum
TGTACACACATTTTACCTATTTGGCTTGATCCACTCATCGATCCGTGCGCAACCCACCTCCAATATCCATTTCTAAATAGCAATTTTATATTGTGAGAACTTACTAATTGTCCTTATGGATAATGGAAGTAGATTGTACACTTTAACTGAGTACTAGGCCAATCCTCTTTGACCGAAGGTTGTATTTATTATTTTATTTTTTGCAGCATCAGGGTGGAGTATCTAGTAACTCTTGTATTTGTAACGAGAGGTAGAGAATAATGTTTACGTGCGTATAGAAACAAAGCTTTTACATAAAGTTGTTTTATAGATTTTACATTAAGATATTCAAATATACCGATTGAGCTAGTTCTGATTGGGACTCAATTGCCACTTGTGTTTTAATATTGTTTTTATTTTTATTTTATTCTGCTTAATAACATTTTCAATTTGTGTTTTGTAATAATTTCACTTATAATATATGTATTAGAATAGGTTTTATTTTATTCCATTACGGGTTCATATGTTTACAAACATATTACAATATGATTTGAAAATTTACCCGCTGTTTAATCAAAAAAGATGCCGGTGGGGCATCTGACTTCTGAAAAGACTGCGATGGAGCTTGGCATAAAGAAGGCCGGGAAACACTGGTGTAGAGGATAGTAAAAATCTTTGACGATTTTTGATTACGCTTCGCTTCAGGTGAGTCACTTAAGATTAGAATATAGAAGTCGCGCGTTGTGGGCGGGCGAAGTGGCAAGCGATCCACAAACGATCTAAACATTTAAATTTTCCCAGCTAAGAGTTTCCTGATATACTCAACTCTATATCACCAGTGGTCATAAAGGCCAGTTTTCACAAATCTTCGCCAAAACGAATTATTTTTCTTAATCACATCATTTATTTATTTAACACTTTATACACATATACAATATATATACATATACAATATATATACATATAAGGGTGGGCATATTGCCTTAAGGTAATTTCTTCCTACCTACCCAAACCGTTCAGTTTGAGACCCTTTACTCGCTGGCGCGACGCTACTGATTTGTACTGGGGTGGTATTCTGTGGTTAATTTAAGGATTTTTATTTTTTAAATGCGACGACATTTTGCTTTATATATTCGCCACACTGGTAATTATACGTCAAATGATGTATAAAACTGTTTTAAAATGGAAAAAAAAAACTAATACGGTTTAGTCAATTCAACCTGACTAAAGAGTTTTAGGTAATGCTTAAGGTCACAATAATGTTCTAAATGAAAATCATCATGTTTGATTTCACGTGTTCATATTTATTTGACAATTAATCATCAGAATGGCCAAATATGAAGTAAAGTGTATACATACGCAAAAAATTCCAAATCAATCACTCTCAAGGGGGTAGAGAAGATTCAAAATAGCACCCTGCTGTAAAATAATTCATTATTCTTTTATATGAATGGATGGCGATTTACAACTGGCGTGTTAATTTTTGCGGGGTTAGAAAAATGCGTCTACGCAATGATGGCAGATGCGGACAAAACAGTATGTGGCCAAACAAACCACAGCAAACGAAAATCCCACCGTTGGGAAGTCAGGAAAGGGGATCAGGGACAGAAATCCGGGTGCTAAATCTCCGAGTCCTGGCTTCTGGGTAGTGTTCCCCTTTTTCGGCAAACACAGCACTTTCCCTATGAATTATGCGGGGAATATATCGATGAATTCGACGGCGCGGCGGTCAGAAGATGAAAAAGTGTGCGGATGCGTGAACACAATTTGCAACGCCGGTTGCATCACACGAACAGGCGGGTTAAACAAATCGAAAAACCTTTTTTTAAAGTAATACTTTTCGTGTAAAGGCACCTTAATAAACGAACGCATAGCTACATAACAACGTTCTAACATTGCAAATCGTTAGTAAGTAGTTGCCGAGATTTTAAGTCTCTTAAATATACCGATGTCAAAATAGAATTTTCAAATTGAACTAAACACATTAAAAACAATTGCTTTTAATAATGGTTACGACCCAAATATTATGGATAATATTTTAAACAAAAAACAAAATAATGTATTCAAAATTAATTCCTGTTTTCAAACAACAAGGATTTAAATATGAATAGACGGCGGAGAAGATTTTTATACATTAACAATTATTAAAATTAAATTTTAAAAGATTTGCCGGATGACATAAAACCAGTATTTTACACAACCAATAATAAAGGAAGTATAGTAAAAAACACTAAACAAAGAACTGATAAATTAGATCGATCAGGCATTTACAAGTTGATGTGTCATGACTGCAAGGCATTTTACATAGGAAAAACATCACGTTATTTTAAAACTAACATATGAGATGTCTTAAAAACAATAATTTTTCTGAGTTCGCTGAACATATCCTAGCAAATAGTCACTCATTCAACTTTGAAGATTCCATCAAAATTTTGCATACAAACAAAAAAGAATATTTACTTGATTATTTTGAAATATTGGAGATAAATAATAAAAAGATAAATATTATTAATAATCAAATAAATCTTAGTAATAGTCCTATTTTAAATATGTTCCTTCTCCTTAAATCCACACACAAACCCCCTCTCCTCTACTTGCGTAGCCACGTCCACTCTACCCTCACTGTAATTTTTTTTCTGTATGTTATATTAGTTTGTAATTAACCCTGAAGAAGGCATAGTATTGCCGAAACTAGTTGGTTGTCACTTTATAAAAATATAAGTGGTACCTACATAAAAAGAAAGTCATTTTATTTTAATATATTAAATAAATGTACAATTTGCAACGCAAATTCACAGGAACAGGTGGGTTGAAAATTTTTATAAACCTTTTTTAAAGTTTGAAAACGTTAAAAGTAGGATTTTTCGTGCAAAGGCACCTTAATAAATAAACGCATAGCTAATTATTTACATTTAAATTCGTGGGTATTTATTTACCGACTCGCTATTCTACACTTCATTTAACTCAATGTTGTAATAACACCCGACGCTTTTGACAAGAACATATTTTTTTTGGCTTCTGTCCGCGTGTCGTTTGTAGACCGCTTATGTTATTTTTTTACATATTGAATAAAAGTGATGTTTAATTCTATATTTGAATCACAACTGTTATTTATTGGGCACTAAGAAAACGTCACATTTACATATTACAATGCGTACTTAAATTAAAAAATAATTATATGTAATCCCTAAGACTACAATGTTTTCTGTATTTTTCCATTTTCTTTTGTTGCATCTATCCAGATAGGTAAACCCGTACCGAGATAAATGTAAGTTGTATCATTATGGTGTGGTAACGGTAGTGTATCACACCCGCAGGCAACACAGCAAGAAGCGGCTGCAAGACGATTCACGGTCACTCACTTAAATATTGTTGTATTCACCTGAATGACAGCGGACCACCCCGCTATCACCGCTCACTTTACCTCCCACAAGTACATAATCATAAACACATATCTGCATTAAAAAATGATACATAAATTACACAGTATGTATTAAGGGCATTGTGTCTTGTGCAAAAGCCACATCATCACAGCTCTTGAAAACCTCTGTAGTGGTTTTATAACTCTAATTTATGAACGAAGTTGGTTGTGTAGTTTTATTCAACTACAACTGTGGTAGCGCTGGGCCGATGTGGTCCTTAGTTTGAGGACAATGAGGGAATTGTTTGAGATTGTTCTAGTGTGGTGTATTTTTTAAATATTTTTTTTATTTAAATTTCATTGATAAACCCTTACGGGTTACATACATTTAACAAAATATTTTCACTTTTAAAATTCACATTCTACTGTTAATAATATTTTTTTTACATCTTTTGTAAAGGATGCCTGAGTCTTTTGTTTAGTTTTGTCTGGTAGTTTATTGCAAAATTTCAGTCCATGGTTAATTAGTCTCGATTGTCCTTTTTTCGTTTTAAAAGATTGTTTATGATATTTTTCTGATTTTCTCGTATTGTGTTCATGTTTACTACAGTTTTTTTCAAGTTTTAATTCTTCGTCTACCATTACATCAGTGGCTAATTTATGAATAAATTTTAAGGATTCTAGTTTAAAGAGTTCAGTTACATTTGATTGTTTAGCTTGTTCAAAAAGTTCTTTAGTTGCTGTTAGATAGGGAAGGTCATATACTAACTTTAATATTTTATTTTGCTGTCTTTGTAATCTGTTTATGTCATTTTGATTTCCTGTTCCCCATAGTAGTTGCATATAACATATTTTAGTTTTTACATAGGCTTCATACATTATTTTTTTTTCCTTTATTGGAACAAAGTTTTTGATTTTAAAAAATAAACTCGATAATGTCGCTACTTTGCTAATTAAATTGTATAAAACAACAATGTTTCCTTTAGTCCACTCCTGTCTAGTTTTAAAGATCGTATCCATCTCGCTTCACACTTCCTATCTTAAGAACAATATGACCAAAATAGTTTAGTTATTAACTCCATATGCATCAATGTAATATTTAGTAATCACTGTAAAAATAAAATTGGATATAATTTATCAGTAAAGTATACCTTAAAAAAGAAGCTTGTGTAGCTTTGAAACTGGTCGGTAGAAAAAATAAAAGAATAGGTGGTTAAAAAAAATATGTTTTATGTTTATTTTATTGTTTTTATATTAATTTATTTTATAGAAACATATAGTCAACAATGATTTGGCAGCCTCCGTGGTGAAGCGGTAAAGACGCTTGACTCACACACGGAAGGTTCCGGGTTCGATTCCCGGTGAGAACACAAAAATTGAAATGTGATTTTCCTCAAGCCTGGGTGTTCTGTGATGTAATTCACTACTGTAATTGGGCCTCCTGGCCTGTTATGGTGCAAAAAAAAAGTTTAAAAGTTTAAAAAAGTTAATAAAGATAAGCTTGAAAGACAGAAGAGCGAAGTTTCTAAATAATAATCATACATATTAAATTATAGTACATTCTTAAACGTGAGCGTGCGTATATATCTTTGATCTTTGCAAATTCGACCACGTAACCGAATATCGCACGCGGCTACACTGGCTCAGTATCAGGCATAGAAGAAACATTCACATTCTATCACTTCTTCAAAATATTTTAAATAATCCCACTTCGCCTGTTTATCTGCGAGAGTTCTTCCAACCTCGTTCACGGACTCTCTCTTCGTTCTAGTACCGAGAGAACCCTTTTAATACCCTGTCATCGCTCTAATTTTCTTACCTCTTCTTTCACAGTAGTAGCTGCTCAATTGTGGAATAATCTACCCAGTAATGTTAGAGACGTCCCTTCTTTATTTACATTTAAGTCGAGATTGAAATATCACTATCTAAATATTTAAGTTGTTTGTTTATCCGTCTTCTTTCTTTCCCATCCCCCCTCCTATTTTCATGCAAATGTTTTTTTTATTATTTATATATATTTTTAATTAATCTTTGTTTTTAATTTTGTATAAAATCATAAGATTCCAAATGTCCACGTACTTTTTTTCAATTTTCTTAAACTGAACGGTTTGGGTAGGTAGGAAGAAATTTCCTCAAGGCAATATGCTCGCCCTTATATGTATATATATTGTAAAGGTATATAAAGTATGAAATAAATATATTTATATATGTAAGAGGGTGTGTTTGTATGTACTTGTATGAGAGGGTGTGTTCAGGTGTGTGTAAGAGTGTGCATCATTAAAAAGCATGTGGGAGTGCATTGCAGTCAGATAAAATAAGTCGTAATTTATTTTTGAATAAATTAAGGGGCGCGTTAAATTCATCAAAAGATGAAAAAAAAAAAAAAAATTAACAGGACTGAGGAAAGAGAAAGAGTGTTGTGCATAGTTAGTGCCACAGACTGGCAGATGGAATAAATATTTATTTCGTGTCACGCGAAAGGGGACATTAACATTATTTTTGGAGTGTAGGCTTAAATAGCCTACTTCAATATTTAATAATTTATACAATCAGCATAATTCAGATATAGTGCGTCTATTTTTAAGAGTCAAAAATCAATTCTGTTTTGTGGATTGGCTGTAGGTACAAAGTGTTTTATTGTTTTTATGATCTAGGTATTTAAAAATTTTCGTTAAAAATTTTCAATCCTTTCAATATTTTTTAATATTTCATTTCAATTATTTATTACATGTTTCAATAATTTGTCTCACTTTGTTCCATTGAAATATTGCGTATTGTATCTTTTTAACTTATTTTTAAATGTACCTACACTTAAGGTAATATTTAGTTTTATATAAATTATCTTTACATTGTATAATATTCACCAGTATGAATTCGTCAAAATAAATAAGTGGAAGTGTACCAAGTATTTTTTAAATTAATAACTTATATGTAAATATAAGTTATTATATCATTTTTCAATATTTTATACATATGTATGCTTGAAATGAGTTATTTTCTTGTATATTTTTAGGTTATTATCACACTTAAATGACACCTCATGTTTGCAGCTGATGCCAATAAAAAAGTGGAGAAAATCTCTGATTCAAATTCTATTTATATGTTACTAAAATTTTGAGTTTGTCTCACCGATTTCACAACAGGAGTAAAAGTCACACTCGCTCTAACCAGCAAAATCACAGAAACAACACTTGAACCCACATTCTTGAGTTAACAAACCGATTCCAAAATAACTTTCAAACTGTAACGATAACCTCACTTCTGGACGTAGGCATGAGCGGCCCAGCACTGGCGGGAAACGGCGAACCGACGCAACATGGCCGCCAAATTTTCAAATTACACCGAGTGAGTAGCGTGCTTTTCCCGAGATTATTGACTCAGTATTCGGGCAGTTATTTCTGGAGCTGTTTAGAATAACAATCGGATGTTAGCTTCGTCAAACGCGTGCATTATGGGAATGTACCCGGTGTATTTGACGATGGTCACAGCTCGAGATAATCTGCAGTTGACTCCATATCGTATGCGTGGATTGGATATTTAATTATAACTGATGTGTGTGCCAGCGGTTTCCAAACATTAAAATTAAAAAATTAAATTAAATTATAATTGCATTTTTAATCCATATTGGTCGGAGGGAGTCAGAAAAATTGTTGTCCGATGTAGAAGGACGAAAGCTGGTTTCTTGTTTTACTAGTAATGACTTAGAACTTAAGAAAAAGAGATTTTGGTATTATTTATGTTTTATCTGGATATTTATTGTTTACTTTTAAGACTGAAAAAGCACACAACTGTAATTACTTTTTAATATTATTATAAAATACATAATTTACTGCCCTCAGAACGGGGAAGCTATCCCTAGTTGGGCAGTTTAGATGAACCAACAGCAAAAATAAAAAATATGTATGTTTACTTTTACTACTTAATTAATTTGTTGTTTAAATAATTACTTGTAAATTGCTGTAATAAATATGTGAAAAATAAATTTAAAAAAAAAAACAAATTATAAATAAATTCAACAATGTTTTGAGTGTGTCCAAATGCTTGCAGACTGGCTGGATTTTCTCCCTAGGGAGTTGTTCATATTTAAATTTGTTGCAAATGAGGGTTAAAACATTTTTGAGAAGGGAATATGGGAGTCTAAGCATTTACAGGGCAGTGTGTAAAGTGGCCACTTAAACCAGCCAATAACAGGTCATGGGAGTCAAGGCATTTACATGGCATTGTTAAACTAACAATCTGGTAAAAATAAATATAAAAATTTTAAAAATTGTTTTCAGGCGTTGCCAAGTTGGTGAATTGGTTCAGCCGGATGAATCTCGCCCACATTATAAAGGTTTAAGCTCTTTTACTTCACAAAAGCCAACAGATGGGAGAGTTGAAGAAATGTGGATGTTCAAACATAGGCAGAATGGTGAATGTTACACAGTGTGTAAAGTGGCCTCTTTAACCAGCCAATGACAGGTCATAAGCCCTGTAAATGCCTAGACTCGAATATTCCCTTCTTTTTATTTATTTATTTAATATATAAACGGCCTAAGCCAATTACAACAGTTACATGAAAAAAGAACATAAAACTATGTAGCAAAGACAAACAAGGGCAAAACAATAATAGTATGCAATATATTCATAAAAACGAAAGACATAAGACTTCGAGCTAAACCATGCCAATCCAACTTCATCCCACACTGTTTAGTCGCGAAGAGATCTAGGAAAAGCCGGAAGATCTATCCCAAAGAATTCCAAGTCGTGTGATGAATTGACTGTTCTACACATTCTGGATATTGGGGCCTAAAATCAAAAGTTGCTCTTAGAAGATTTTATAAATAGCGGATTTTGACTTCTGGTGACACGGTTGGGAACATAAAAAGAAATTGATTGCAACAGAGATGGGACATCACTTATAGCATTAAGTATTTTGAAAATGCATATCAAGTCCATCTCAGTTCTACGTCTCTCCCATGAAGACAGATTAAGAAATTGCTCTATTTCAAAATAAAAATAGTAACCCCTTTGTAATCCGAGCAACCGTGCCACTTTTATTACATTCTTTTTATTGTATTCTCCATCCCTGTTGTAATTTCCTGAGTCCCGAGGGGGTGAAATCCAATTTTTGTCTACAAGCATTTGGACAAATTAAATATTGTAATGTTTAATATTGGTTTCTTGTATATCCGAAACAGAAAATTATCTCTACTGAATAATTATGAAAAAGGCTATTCTCGCGCTTTGGTACTAAGGTCTTCAGATTTAAATATTTTTATTGTTGTCATGCAAATATAATTTTCAGTGTTATGCGGGTTGCGGGAAACAGGCGCGCTGGATTTATTTCTAGTAAGCGCCATTCCTTTACATAGGATTCATGGAATCACTTAAATACGTCAATAATTTATAACTATATAATACAATTCAACGTAAACAAAACCTTATAAACGAAAAAAAATTAATCAACAACACTATTTAAATCAGCAAACTGTAATAATATTTTTTTTTTGTTTTCTACATCATTTTGTGAAAATGACCTTAATTTTGGTATTTGTACAATCAATATAGTGTAAAGTTTCCGCAAAACAAGTTTTGTAAAATTTCCATTGAAAATAAACGTCAAAATGCCGTATTAAATAGACTTTATGAACTCGGCAATAGTTGTTCCCACGTATCTGATATATTTAGTGTAGGGTATTGTTCCTATAGAACAAACCTTTTGAACTTTTTCAAAGATGGTGAATGGTAATTATATTTATTTATTCGTGCATTTCATAATGTATACAGTTTTTTGTTCACTTTGCACAGCTGTATGAAACAGTACTTATGATTTTCTTGTTTTACTGTAGAATGTTTTATTGTTTAATTTTGTTTTTTACATTTATTATTGAATTATCTAAACTTTCCACTGAATATGCTGTATATTGTTTGGGTTATTTTTTTAAATATAAATCTTGTAGAATTTTTAAGTTTATTTTTTTTTATATAAATTTTGAGTATAAGGAAATTTATGTTATAAAAAAAATGTATATATATATAAAATTACAAATTTTTGTAAAAGGTAGATTTGCCGTTTAGGTTTATCAAATAAAATAAAATGAAATAAATGTTATTTTTTAATAAAAACTGATCATCAGTGTGGCCATATGGCCACACTGATGATCAAATTCATATTTATGAAGCAAAAATTAGTGGCATGGAAAAAAATATGTCCAAATTAACCACTCTATTGAGGATAGCAAAGATTTATTATTGCACCGCTGTGTGCTATTCAAAACCGCTCTCGCGGCCGTAAAAAAAGCTTTTAAATCGCGTATTTACATACAAAATATACGGCCATAAAGAACACTTATATTTCGCGTATGTTATATGTAAATACGCGATATAAAAGCTTTTTTTACGGCCGCGAGAATGTTTGGAATATCACTCCTGGGCCCCGATTACAACAGGAAGTTAACATTTATCTTACATTTTATCGACTAAGTAAAATGAAGTTTTTTGTACGAAAATCAGAATATGCATACATTTTTTTCTTCTAAACATGTTCAATTATAGGTTACCGATGAAGATAACTTAAATGTTCATGCAAATACACTCATTTCTGTACACAAATATCTGTTTTTCTTTATAGACGGTCGAAGATAACTCTGTTAAATTTCCATTGTAATCGGGGCGTTAGGTTGGTATTCTGAACCACTCTCGAGGCACGAGAAAACAGTTTTTCTCGTGTATTTTGTATGTAAACACACGAGATAATACGGTCTCAAGAGCGTTTGGAATACCAGCCCTGCGGCGCAATCACAAATAACTATAGACGTGCTTAAAAACATGCTAAGCATTTGAGCGATCACACTGAACAATAATGAACATGCTTAAGTTATCGCGATCATAAATCAACGTGTATGTAATCTGTAAGTCAAAGCTCGTGTCGGTTTGTTTTTTTTTCTTCTCGTAAATAAATACAGTTCATTGGAGAAAAATCGGCGTTTACTATAAAAGATAATACAATATATTGCATTTGAAAAATAGTAGGAAGTACCTAATACAAAAAAGTGTAAAATTAAATTACAATTACTATGGCGACTGCTTTTCTTGACATTTGGCTTACCAACCGCCGGCTTAATGCAATAAATAGCGTGATAAATAATAAATAAATAAAAAAAATAGCAGTTTTGGAATATTTTCCATATTTACACCGGTGAAATTCAAATATGTGATTGCGTAGCACGATTATACGTCGCGAAACGTAAATATTTTGACATTTAATATTAGGAGTTCACGTATGTTGCATTGTGAACACGAATACGATAAACATCTATGGTGAGAAATAGTTATCACGTCGCTCATTAGCATGTCGACAGTTATTAGTGATTGAGCTACAGCGCTATCAGTAAACTCACGTTGTAATACCAGCCCTGTAGCTCAATCGTAAATAACGATCAACGTGCTTAAAATCATGCCAAGCATTTGAGCAATCACAATGAACAATAATGAACATGCTTAAGTTATCGCGGCCATAAATCAACGCGTATGTAATCTCTAAGTCAACGCTCGAGTCGGTTTGTTTTTTGTTTTCTCGTAAATAAATACAGTTAATTGGCGAAAAATCGGCGTTTACTATAAAAAATAATACAAAATATCGCATTTGCAAAATAATAAGGAGTATCAAATACAAAAAAGTGAAAATTAAATTCAGCGTTTACTATCAAAAATAATACAATATATTGCATTTGCAAAATAATAAGGAGTATCAAATACAAAAAAGTGAAAATTAAATTACAATTATTATGGCGACTGCAATAGCATGATAAATAATAATTAAATAAATGAAAATATCAGTTTTGGAATATTTTCCTTATTTACACCGGTGAAATTCAAATATGTGATTGCGTAGCAGGATTACACGTCGCGAAACGTAAATATTTTGAGATTTTACATTCGGTGTTCACGGATGTTTCATTGTGATCGCGAATACGAAACACAACCATGGTGATAAATTGTTATCACGTAGCTTATTAGCACGTCGATAGTTATTTGTGATTTAGCTACTGGTGTAGCATTTGTCAATGTTCAATAACGTAGTATGCCGAGTGCGACGAAGGGAGTATCTAAAAATAAAATGATTCTGTCAGCAACATGTTTGAAAGCGCTGGTATCGGCGGCCACAGTTTCTTAGCTTGTTATAAATAGGCCGTGGCTACTTTTCATTTCCACTAAATACTAATACATACCCTATATATTATCTGTATGTGTATCTAGCAAACGTAACTCATTGAATATTCCACAGTTTCGGGAGAGGACGCCGCATGTAATCATTTGTTACCGCGACAAAAAGAAAAATGAATTATCGCTCTCCAGAAAAACCTGGGGCACTTTTCAAAATCCAGGGTTCGGAGACTTGTCCGATATACTTATTAAAAAATAATTATTAAAAATATTGTATTGAAATCTTTTGCATTATACTCGCGTTGATCCCTTTTTCTCTTACATCACTTCACATGACATACATTAATATTGTTAATTTTAATAAAAAATTTCTACTGAAATTTGTATTACTGCGAAAATCGCTTTACTGAAATTTTGTCAACTACCTTTGGTTTAAAATATTCTCCTTATATTGCCTTTTCAAATTTTAAATATTACCTATACATGTTATTCTTTCTTTTTTGTCTGCTGCATTGACATGTGTTTTTACTTCTAAACTACTTTTAATTACTTAAATTGTATATGTATATAAAATCAATATATTGCTGCTCTTACTATGTGTCATTAATTTTGAAGATGTTTTTAAATTGACTTAAATTTATTTTCTTATATAAAGATTCTTTAAAGATTCATCTCATCGTTTCTTTGAATCTCTTAAAATATGTATGTGTATATTAATGTTTATCCTTTTTAAAAAAATGATATTATTATTTTATTTTATTTTTACATATGAGCATGTTTTTCATTATTTATTTTAATTCTTAACTTTTAATTACTTTTATACAAAAAAAGACGTAAATAATACAAGGGTCAATTTCACTGTATGTACATAAGCATTAACTAACAAAAATGAATAAAATGAGTAAAATATGCGTACGCGAAAACATGAAAAAATTATTGCACGTTCATAAACACTTCCAACGTTTTTTTTTCTGATGACATTTACAAGTAGGCGCTGGGGTCGTTTGGTCCCCCGTTCGGATCATGTGTAATTTTTGGATGCTCAGTGAGGGAAAGATTAAAATAAAAAATGACGGGGGAGCGGTAAAAGGTTGTTGGGGACCGTTGTCTTAAAACATAAATAAAAATCCACATTTCAACAATATATTTTATTCAACATTGACTCCGAGCGAACACATGTCATAACATTTCAACGTGAATAACAATAATTCGTTCCTTAAAATACTATAGATAATACTTAATCAATAACATAACAAGTACACCTTAAATTAACATATTAATATTAGGCCAACTTATACTAGCAATATCATCCAATCCAACTCGCTGTGACCACTCGTGACAGTTCTGAAGAGTGTAAAATCAATTACCGAGATTATAAATATGAGCTCATCATTTTGAAAGTGATATTTATAATATTAGTCAATAACGTATGACTGAAGACACGCCACGAGCGCGTAAAACATGGCATTTCGATTCATAAGCAGTTGCCTTACCAATTGCAAATCTCCCAAAATATCATAATAATAAACTTCATATAAAGTTTATATTTGAAACACTAACTTTGTGGTTATTCATTATAATAAAATAAATAAAACAATTTTGTTTTTAACCACTAATTTAGCAACACTTAAGATGCTTAAATAATAATAATTTTTCGGAATTCGCAAATCATCTGATAATAAATAATCATAACTTCAATGAAGACACTGGATTAAAAGTACTTCATGTTGAAAATAAAATACTAAAATTACACAACTTAGAAATTAAAAAAGCGATTTATAATAAGAAAACAATAATTAATAACCAAATAAACAATATTTCTTTTAGTCCTCTCCTGTCTTACTTCGAAAATAATGATATCAAATTATCACCCGTGTAAGGAAAAAACGACTTGATTTATTGGGTCCCCATGTAGTATTTAGTGAACATGATAAAAATAAAAAAAGGAATCAATTCATTAGTTACGTAAACCTTGACGAAGAAGCTTGTTTGCTTTGAAACCGGTAGGTGGAAAATAAAAATTAGTGGTTAAAAACAAAGTTGTTTTATTTATTTTATTATAATAAACTTCAATCTGTTTTCAATGCAGCAGCAAAGCTTATTACGGGAGTAAAAAAAAAAAATATATTCTCACATCTCACAACGTCTTCGAGATTTGCACTGGTTAAAAAGCCCAGAGAGAATAAAATACAAGCTTTGCTGGACAGTATTCAAATCCCTTCATGAAATGGCTCCAAAATACCCATCGAACCTTTGTATTAGGGAAAATACATGTCAAAGAAAATCAACTCTTAGGTCAGCATTTGATTCAGGAAGAGGAAACCTTGTCAAAATCCGGCGCTCCCCAAACACTAGATTTGGAGATCGTGCTTTTGCCGCTGCCGGCCCCTCTGCCTGGAACCAATTGCCTTCAAACTTACGAACCATCGACAGTCCCAGTCAGTTCAGATCCCAACTAAGATCCCACTTCTTTAGACTTTCATACCCTCAATTTTAAATCTGGAAATATAATATATCACTTTAGTTTAGTTAGAATGTAAGTATAGGTATACAATTATAAACCGCCCTTGAAGTGATTTTTCACTAAAATGGCGCTATATAAATCAGCCAAATATTATTATTATTTCTCATAGAGATATTTGCATTTACATATCCCACCTCCAGAAGTACACTGTCAAAAGTCAGAAAGGACTCCTCAAGATAATTACTGAAAATGAAGAAATCAAAAAGATTTGAGAAGATGACGCAATCCTATTTAAGCATTGTGGGGTACTTCCGGTGAGGCAACTTTACCACTTTAAGCTAATAATAAAGCATTTTGATGAGGAGAAAACCCCGCTCAGCCACCAACATGGAACAAGATCGATATCAGCCATAAAACTGGTAGTCTAGAGCACAAAACTTCTATGGAAGCGGGACGACAGAATATATTGTACCAAAGCTATTTATTAAGCTTCCTGCTGAGGTAAAGTACTCTACCAGTTTGCAGCAAAGAAGCAAACGATTGAAGGATTTCCTCATCAAGAATCAAAACTTCAAGGTGTAAAGCTGTGTTTATCCAGTTCAAATATATTTGAGGTGTTTAATTTTTACAGAGGTTTTTTATTTTTGATTTGTTTTTGTGGTTATATGATATTTTGTGAAAATTTACAATTGAAAAAAAAAATTGTATTTGAAACGCGCCGATAAACTTTTATTTATAATTAGTTTGGTGCGATCAAGATTTTGTTTACTTTTGTTTTTTGAATATATAATAGTAAAAAATAAAAAAGTAACTGTTTTGAATTGGGAATGCAGTTTTTAAGCATTTTGACTAAGATTAAACTTACAAAACAACCGGCTCATATATATTTTTATTTATTCTTTAACAATATTTTGAGTATGTCCAAATATTTTTATACGAAGACTGGATTCCATCCTCTAGTGAGTTTATGAGAACTGGCATGGTTTTTAATCACTTTACACACCACGTAGCATTTACAGTTCTGCCTATGATTAAACATCTAGATTTCTTAAGCTTTTCCATAAAAGTCAGCTTTTTTAAGCACAGCTGAAACCTTTAATGATGCGGGCGAGATTCATATGTCCACAAAAGTCAAGGGTTCTTTACATGTGACCATTGACTAGATTCAAATTCTGGGTTCATAAGCCATGTAAATAAATCCCTATACATTTCTTCTTAACTTCCCAGAGACTTAAATCCATTACATGTCTGCACAGATTTGGACACACTTAAAATATTGTTTCAATGGCGGTATTTCTTCCCGACCCTCGTAAAAATATACTTTTACAGACAGACCACACTCTTCAATAAAATATTTGGTTGATAAATATATCGAATCATGCATGTCATATTATAATATAATATGCATCTAAAATTATAACGAATAATATTTTTAAAATATTTTTGGTAGGATATGTAAAAAGCTTGTAAAAGTTTGTTATAATACAAACAACAATATAATGTTTTTTTTTAATATTTAAAAATAACTGATCAACTAAATCACGAGAAATTTAATTATTTACTCATTTTAATCGCAGTCTATTTGCATAGAATGTGCGAAAATATCCCATTTTATTTTTTGTCTCGATACGGTAAGATACCGATGTAGTACGAGCGCCCTCGATAGCTATCGACGTCTATACCTTGCTGTCAAATATCGAAGATACAGGGTCGATACTAATCGTAATCGCTCGGGACCATTTACAATGATGTTTAAATGTCTGAAAATTTCAAAGGTATAACAAAATTTAAAATAGGCCATGTATAATATATAAACATAATCAGAAAGCCCGCATATTTAACATAATCAAAAAACCAATTTTTTTTATATCTCATGTGTTTACCCGATACTTTTGACTCGCGAGGGAAGTATTGATTTTTTAATATACATTTTTTTAATGTTGTTTATAAATAGTCTTCTCAGTCAATCGTTGCAGTACAATGGATTCAATCTGAAACATTCTTAGATACATAAGTTTAAATAATAATTATGAATTATCTTAGCAAAAGCATTCTTAATAAATTTACATAATATATATCGTTATATAATGTTACTTATTGCCTTATTTCTTAAAATGCGATGACTTAATTAATCTTAATTAGTTGTTTAGACAAGAGACTTTATAAATAAGGTATCGCACGCTAAATTCACCCAACGATATGATCTTCTCATTTTTAATCTATACCCCAGTGTCTATGTTTTGTTAGTAAATCACCAAAGATGGATAAATTCAGAACGTTTACAACGATTTGAAAAAACTCAAAATATTTTCGAAATGAATTTATGAAAAACGTTTTTTTTTTTAAATTACGTTAAAAAATAGACAGAATTGAGAATGTTACACGCTGCATGTGATGATTCAAACTGGTCAATCAGAGGTTGTAAGGCCTGCAAATACGTAGAGATTTATATTACTTTCTCAAAGAGATTCTCCATTTCTGTTAAAATATACAACAGTTTGAAAAACCTGTTTAAAAATAACAAATGAATTCTGAAAAAGTCCACAAATTTTTGCGATCAAATTTTAATATAATAAACATTTCGAAAAATACGGTTCTTTTAAATAAATTAATTATATTACAAATTTCACTTATTTATTTTCTTTGTAAATATTTGAAAATGGTTGTGATTTAGATAAGAATTACAAAGAAACAATCAAACACACATGGGAGTTGAAGCATAGTCAGAATGGTAAATGGCATATTTTCAACAATGTTTCGAGTACGAATTTTTGGCTCTTCCGATTCACGAAAGCCAACAGACGGAAGAGTCGAAGAGTGAATGTAACACAGCGTGTAAAGTGATCACTTGAACCCGGTCATAGATCTCTGTAAATGCCAAGACTTTTTTATTCAAATTACGCAAAACAAATTATTACGGTAACATAGTATGATTTTAATTAGAGACAGATCTCAAGCTCTTTAGATGCCTAGACTTATATATTATCTTCTCAAAAATGTTCTTCATCTCTGTTGTAACATCCAATCTTTATAAAATGCCTAGCTGATTAAATCTAGCAAAAGTAGTGGGAACATGAATCATCATGTTCGTTCATAGTGGAATTGAGAACAAAATAGCATTAAAGTAAAGGCCAGTTGCACCAAAAAGAGTTAAATAATTGTTGCCATTTTGTCAAAATGGACAAAATAGCTCGCGTGAAAAAAGTCAGATAAAACAACATTTTGACGAAGATGCTAAAAATAATTTAGCTATTTTCTTTTTATCCTTATCTTTTTTTGTGCAACTGGCCTAAATGGATGGTGTTATGCAAAAATGTGTTAAGCCACAACAACTTCAAACTGAGATAATTGATGTTTAACATCGGTGCATTTTTCAAAATAACGAACAAAAATTTAGCTTGGCTGTTAAGTTTAATATGTAAAAAAGTAGGGTCGGGTGGGGTGAAAAGTGGCGCGGGTAAGAAGAGCCACCCGGTGTATTTTGGCCAGCGTGCACTTTTGAAGCGCACGTTTCCGTCTCGCGGACACCGTGACATGCGCAGAGGCTCTAGTTTTGATTCAGTTGACGTCTGTCGATCCTAGCGGTCACACGTACGTGTAGAAGTTTTTTCCCCCAAAAAGTAAATTTTTCGGATCGCAAAGAATTTGGATAGATTGCAAGTTTATTCGAGTAACTCTTCTAATTATTTTCAAGCCATTACTACTTTAAAGACTTCGAATTGAGAATGAAAAGTGGCATTTGGCACTTTTCACCCCGCGACTAAATTCCTTCAATAACATTTTGCTGAATCTACATCTGAGATATTATTTCTATTTTTTTAGCATTCCCCGTACATACCAGAGGAAGAGCGTGGTACTACGATTTTAGATACAATGAAATGTGCTGCAAATCTTGAAGTTAAAGAAAAAAGATCCATAGTGTCAGTAGCGGAGGAGTTAAATATATGTCGAACTCGATTGAAAAGATTTATGGATCGTCTTACTGATGGTCCTGGAATGGTGAAATTTGGTTTAGCAAAGCCTAAAGTATTGAATGCTGAACAAGAAACGGCACTTGTTGATTACATAAAGGAAAGCGCTCATATATTTTTTGGATTGAGCCCAAAGAATGTACGGCACTTAGCATATAATTGCGCCATCAAGCTCAAGGTTAAGTATCCTCAAATTTGGTCTGAAACACAACATTCTTCAAGCTCAGAAGATGAAGAATATTTTTGCATGACATGCCGTGAGTCTTATCAAGATAGTTTGCAAGGAGAAGAGTAGGTGCAGTGTATTTTATGTGAACAATGGGCCCTTAAAAAATGCATAACAAGGAGATCTTCTACTTTCGTCTGTCAAAATTGTGATTCTGATGACGAATAATACATGTAATTTTATTTCGTTTAGAAATAAAAGGATTATTTTTGTTCTTAACGCGAGTTGTTTATTCATTGTTATGTGTTGTTTATTTGTGTGGCACTTTTCACCCCGTACCTCTCGATTTCCTCAAGAAAAAAGCCATTATTTTTTTTACCTCGGGGAGTAATAAATAAATACTGTGCAGCAATAAAGTAATTACAAGTTGGAAATCTTAAAATTTCTCTAAACGCACGAGCGCTCGAATTATTTAATATAATGTAAAAAATGGCACTTTTCTCCCCATCCGACCCTACTTAATAGTACAAAAAAGGGTGACTAAATTTTTATAATTAGTATTTTTCAATTTGTAACAAAAATAACGAAAAACTTTTTAAGCAATAATACTTCACAAAAAAATATATACAATATATTTTATTTTGATGGAAAAAATTAATAAAATAGAAATAAAAGCTTCATGTTCTAAATCAGACATTAAAAATATTTTGGGATTCACTATCAATATGAATTCTTAAATTACAAAAATTTAGCTGCCGTTAATAAAAAAGAAAAAATGGCGGAAATTCCGGCAGTGTCTGGTGCGGGGTTAACACATTTTTGCAATATTGTTATCATGTTAGCCACATATTGATCTTAATTCGCAACAATACGTCAAGCATCTCAAAGCAGTGTTACATTGTTTACAATCCAGTTGTATTACAGAGAATTGTACTCTTCAAACGGTCTTTATAAAGAATATCACTTTTGGATCGCTATACTTAATGCTTGGCCATAGTGGCGAGCATATTACGGCGCGGCGCGGCGCGGGCGCGGTACGCCCTACTTGCTTGTTAACAAATCGACCACTATTCTAGAAAAATCGGTTTTACTATTTCAAATGTGTTTTAAATCATTTACGTAGGTCTCATATGCACAAAAGGATTTAAACTGCAAAGGTCCATTGACTCAAATTATTTTGCCTAAATAATAAAATCGTTTTTTCTAGAATTGTGGGTTGATTAATGCTTTTGACGTGAACACGGTCGATTTTGCCGCGCCCAAGTCGCGCCGCAAAACGCTCGCCACTATGGCCAAGCACTTATACAAACTCATTTTTTTCAAATTTGTGGCTTGACACATTTTTGCTGTGTGTAATACGAACAAACTAACGAAAGTAAAGCATTGTATACGAGGGTTGATTGATATTTTCCGCCCCTGACCTGCTTCGAGTTGCATTATGTAGCCTAAAGTGGCTACAATGGTATGCATTAGCGTACAATCAACCCTCGTAGTAAAGGGTCGATTTTCAAAATTTGAACATACCAGAATATTGGAGGATTTAAAAAAAGTTGCGACACTCGGGCACTTATTATTTATACATAATATAAATGACACAAATTAAATAGTGATTTTAAATATATTGTTTTTAATAATTACCTTAAATAAATTATTTAACGATACTTAAAAATAATGATATTACAAAGTAAATATAGTAGTTTTTTTTGTATTTTTATTGTTTATAATTAAATACAACATCGATCATCCAGTTTATCAGTTAGACATTTTCAAATTTAAATTTAGAGATATTGAGAAAAAAATGATCACCTACAATTAATGATGTCGATTTGTGCGATGAAAGATGATTGGTGCACATTGGCAAAACGGCCGCTTTATTTATTTATTTCCCACAGCAAAAAATTAAACAAAAATTCGACTTTTTTGTCAGTCTTAATGTCATTTTAGTCGGAATTCATTTGGGTTAGCTAAATTACCAAACGGTGCCATATTGCAGAAGGGCCAATCGACGATTAGCCGTGTTGTTTTTTTTACTTGGACGCAGACCAGAAGACCCAATTACAGCGGTGAAAAGTAAAAAACACGCAGGCTTTGAAAATTCAGATTTTGTAATTTTTGTGTTCTCACCGGGAATCGAATCCGGAACCTTTCGTGCGTGAACGTATTATCCATTACACCACGGAGACCGCCATTTTGGCGGAATAATCACACGCCACATTGTGTGGTATATTTTTCATTCATTCCGGCTGACCGAACGATCAGCCATAATGTACGATTGTACATTATGGATATTATCCATGGCTTTATCCCACTGAGTTCCTCCAGGGTATGCTTGGTTACAGCAGTTTGAAGACTAGAAGGATTGTGTATAATTGACAACCCTGAAATTATGCGGAGCTTTATCTTTTATGTTCCGGATAATTACCTTAGACAGCGTCAGCATAGACTGTTATTCCAATATACAGGACCACCCTGCAAATGGTTATGCCTGTTGAAAGGGCTATCTCTATGTTGAACAATATTACTTTGGACGTTGACATTTTTCACGTCTATGAGGGAGTTTTTCGTTAAAAGATTCTCTTACTTTTGTGTTTTTTTTATATATACCTAGTTTTACGTAATTATTTCTATATGTATGAATTAAGATATTCCATTTTGTAATGTACATATATATGAATAAATAAAATTGAATTGAAAAGAAATTTTAATTCCCAACCAAATATTCTACAGCATGTCATGTAAAAATCTGTACTTCTATCTACAAAAAGAAATTTTATATTTTTAATATAGATTTAGCGTTTTTAAAATTGCTATTTTGTCAGCATTACGTCATTGTTCGCGATATATTGAACGCAGTGAACGTGTTGAGAGATAGGCAATACAGACCATTTGTTTTTCCTGAATGCAGGACAAATTTGCCTTTGATGATGCCTGTGGGAATGATTGGTCTGTTGAACAGCCTACCAAGAGAGGTGGATCTTTTCCACGCTGGGATCACTGTTATAGATTCCTGGGGGACTCTGTCAGCTACGCATAGAGGAAAGTTATAATAAATATTCCTAAGGAATACAAACTCTATGCAGATTAAGGAGGGGGGAGGAGGACGTATGGACAGAGGCCAACACGTCGTCCCCACCCCTCAGGATCCCCTCAATGCCTCTGTTTTTTTTTATTAAAAAAATATGTATTTACACAAACAATTTACATAAATAAACGTATCCAAATATACAAAAACAATTTCTTAAAACTATAGTAGCGCAACAAACATAACTTACACAACAAACATAAGTAAAAACACGGATATTTACAATGAGAGAACGGCTTTGAATAAAGAAGGACTCCCTGGGTGGTCAGAGGCAGAGGATCCGAACACCACCCCCGTAAGGGGAGGACTTAACAAAATAACGTGTGCGTTCCGCTCGGAAGGAAGCACAGTCCCAACTGAATGAGCATCCCACGGGAACAATTGCCTGTCCCACCATATTTTACCCACCTAGGCGTCCGCGCATCTGAGGAGCTCCCAACGCGATACCCAAGTCCGGACAAACTGACGGAAGAGTGCAAAATTCGTACTGTTGGCCATCAGATCCACATTTTACGCTGGTCGCATGACCCCTGTCAGACCATTCAGCATCTCATCTCTGGCATCATCCAATAGCATGGTTATCTCCGCAAGCACAGCTCGAGACAAGGGCAAGCCAAGTTTATGAAGCTTGTCTTATGACATATAGGAATGTTTTTGTAATGATTCAAACAATATAAAACAAAACATACATATATCCAGGCGTTGCCTAGTAGGTGAAATAATTCAGCCAGATGAATCTCATCCATATCAATAAAATAAAGGCTTCAGCTCTTTTATTTCACTGAATTGAAACATATGGAGGAGTCGAGGAAATAAAAGTTGTCAATTCCCTTTTGTCTTGTAAGGAATTGTCTTGACCAATAAACTGGATGATTAATATTTCGTACGACACTTCTTAGCAATAGTTAATATCAACTATGAATAAATTCAACGAAAGCACACATATTAATATATTATAATTATATGTTTTATTGTTAAATATCTTAATATTAATAATACATTTATATAATATTGATAGCTTATACATTATTTATCCATGTAAGAATCACTTTACACTGAAAATACTTATATATATGACACATTTGTGACTTAACAACGACAGAAAAATTACTGAAAAAAACAGTTTTTTCAATATTGTCTGTTCTTTAACAGGGAAGATCCTTGTTGAGAAGAAAAAATGAAAATTGAGGCATTTACGAAGCTCGAAATACGTGCGTAGGTTTTTCCGGTCACAGTCATCAATAATCATTGTCTTTTTTGGGTGATCTCGTGGGTTGGATTCGTTCCGACGTTTTGGCTACCGTCGCAAGCTTCCGTTTGGGATGTTTTGGAATCCATCCGAAGTGGCTTTGTAAGTAGCAGACGTGTCAGATGGAGATACCCGACGCGTTATCCACCCCAGTAACAACCGAATCAAACCGATTTCTTTTATAATACATTTATGGCGTAGCCGAGATACTACAGTGAAAACTAAAATGTTTATGTTGAGTGATGTTAGCAGGCGCTACTCAGGGGCGGCGATAAGAAATTGAAGATTTTTGCTTTGATTCGTTCGAACAACATTTGCGACACGGAACAAACTGCTAGTACACAAACACATACTTTACCCCGAAGTTGGCTGTTGCAACGGTATCCGAAACGTCAAAACGAATTCAACCTACACAATATCACCCAAAAAAGACGATACATATTGATTTACATAACTGTCATTTTATATTTTAAAACAACAAGTTGAAATCATGTTCCGAATCATTGTTTTAATTCGAAATTCGCGCAAAAATAACATGTCCTCACCTTCTGGTGCATAGGGCACCGCATTGGTGCTGCAGGCACCAGTCCAGGGACTAAAATATCGCGGTGAAAAATTGCCTTATTAATATATTTCATATCAACCTTACTGGGAATCGAACACAAGACCTCACGCCGGAAGTCAAACGCTCCAATCACTAGACAAACGATAAAAATTTTGTGACCTATAAAATATGCAAATATATTATCCAGGGTTCTGGTATTCACACAGGATTGTGTGAAACAATTCGGTAGAATCTCACCTACATTAATAAAGAGCAATCGATGAAAGAATTGAAGATTAAAATGGTTTTGGAAATAGACGTAGTGTTGGCCGGGCAAATGAAGAATACAGAACAGAATCCTGGATGAGTATATTTGTCCGCATCGCAGTGTTGTGGTCGGCACATTCATCTACCATGCCTGAGGTCCGGGGTTTGATTCCTGGCATGATGTAATATTTTTTAGTTTTAAAGGTGTCGCTGCGGTATTTCAGTGATTCTGACTGGCAAACAAAAATGATTCAGATACCAATAATAGAGAAATTATGTAAGTAATCGCTTAAACGACGCAACGACAGGCCGTAAGCCCCGTAAATGCCTAGACTTTCATATTGTCTACTTAAAAGAGGATCTTCAAATACAATACAAGTATACGAATATTTTGCACATATTAAAAATATTATTATATAGTTCGATTTTAACAATTCGAAAAAGTCGACAGAATCAATAAATAATTTGTAAAATGTTTTTGCGGGGTTATTTTTTCTCAAAATATATTTAATTAAATTTATAATAAAAAAGGAATGTAGTTATAAGGAATGGGTGCTAATAATGTCTATAACAATTAAATATTGAGATCTAATATAGGACTAAAAGAATAACAAAAAACTTGTAAGAAAATATAAGTGTTCTTTATAAAAAGAAATATTTTGTCGCCTTGGTGGCGAAAAGACCTAAGCGAGAGATATCTGACATCTCTCCTCGTAAGTGAAAATTATTGGTGGAACTTCATCGCAATTTATTATAGAAATAAAAGCCGAGTGATATATTAATAAACAAATTTGGAATAACCAATGACTGGACCTTTATTTAAAACCTTCCAGCCCGGGTGCATTATATATTCAAATATAGAAATTAAAAAGTGGCCAATTTATTTGTTTAACTACTGGTATACTGAGCCCTACGAAAATCAGATGGAAAAAATATTTTCTTACGAAGGGTAAAAATTGGAGCATTGAATTATACTGCTGAATTATATCCAAGCCATGTTTTAACCTTTCCCTTACTGTCCTAAAAACACCCGCGCGTTACGGTGCTGTGTAGTCACTACATATTAAAAAAATAAGAAATTTTAAAAGGCAAAAATGGAATATTTATAGGGAATGGCTTTAATAAACCATAATTTAATTCAAATATGATAATATTTCAAATCTAACTGCTGAAAACATGAAAAAAACATTGGGTATCGCTAACGACTCGGGCGAAACGTGCACCCGCGCCAACTTCCCGAGAGCTACTAAGTACTGGACTACGTGACTGACTGCGACGGGCGTAAATTCTTTACTCTTTTCTTCGTAAGCAACAATGCGAAACATTGGTATACTGTGAGTAAAATTTATCCCCGATTTCCGATTAAATTCTTTTTTTTGTGCCTAATAAGTACTTATTATTTAATAGCAAATTATTTCAGTCGATACATAAATGTGTAATGGAGGAATACTGAAAATCTAAACCCAATATTTTTTTATATTTATAAAGATGTTATAGTTATTAGACGCAATGTGTACTAGCTACACATCACCGGGGAGGGAGGGTTAAACATGTTTCTTCTTTTCCAAATCCGCTCATAAGTGGAACATGTGGACGTCATCAAACGCCCGCAAGAGACCCAATCGCCAGCCAGCACTCTCGACTCCTCCCACTCGACCGTCATTGGCGGTCTTCCAGGACGGCGGGAGTCCGAAGGTGCAAAGAAAAGGCAGATTAGGTTGAGGGTCTTACGAGGCTCCAGTCCACCACCGCACCCTCAAAACGCTCGTTATAAAATACTCCTGCGTCCGTTCTCGGACTTGTTAGTCATGAAATCGAACGAGGATTCGCACGCATTTAGGAGTACCGGCATTATACACGAATGAAATAATATGTTTAACTAATTTGATTGAATAAACATAGCATGTATCCATAGAATTAAGAATAGTCCAGAAACCGCATACGCACATCAAACAGAAGGCGACTTAACTACTCATAAATGAGTTGGTTTACGTTTTGACCCATTAGTTTCTTTGTAGACGTCGCTCAGTACGCAACTCCTGATTTGAATTCAACTATGCCGTGTTGTGTCCTTTTGAAGTGTAGAAATTGTAAAACTGCTATGATCTTCGGCGGCCTCCGTGGTGTAGTGGTCAAGACGCTTGACTCGCGCACGGAAGGTTCCGGGTTCGATTCCCAGTGAGAAAACTAAAATTAAAAATGTGATTTTTCTCAAGCCTGGATGCTCTGTGATGTAATTCACCACTGTAATTAGGCCCCCTGGTCTGTTGTGGTGCAAAAAAAAATGTAAATGTAAAATGTAAAAATGTAAAAAAATCTTAAAGGAACAGGATGCAATCACATTTCACGTGTAATTAGCAAATGAATGTGTATGTAACAAATGCATTACTTAAAAATTGAATTATTTTTCCATCTGTCAGATTGTCGAAGAAATCAAAATGAACATTTCGCTAGTGTTGCCAGGGTAGAAATTTTTTTTACCCTACTTTGCTCATCTAATGAGAACTAATGAAAATTAGTTCTCGGATTAAACAACTCTGTCGTGGACATTTGACCGACATTATCTTTAAAACATCAAATATTATTTAACATGATATAAAAATATCCGTTTTATGTCAATCAAAATTTGTTTCATATTTTAAGTTTAAAGTTTATTAATTCGATTACTCTTATTAAATGACCCTTTACTTATCTACTCTGTTGTGTCAATCAATATTTCCGCGCGCACAATAAAATTTTAGAGAAATTAACATATTGCATTTTTTTTAACCTTATATTTGTGTTATAATTCTATTTTTTCCCATCGTGCAACATTACACGGCGACATCACAAATGCGCGCGGCAAATGTGAGGCATATTGGGGGAATTATTGGACACAGTCCGATGTATTCAAATGATTCTACGCTCCTTTTGGACTATTCTTAATTCTATGCATGTATCTCTTAATTTTGTATATTTTTGAATGAATACCCAGGCTGAAAGCGTAAATATTTACAATGTTATTCCACAAAGTCAAAGCCGAATCAATAAATATAATCCGTATGCAGATTCTGAAATAAAAACAATTGTGTCGAAATTGAATAGATTCTTATGAGAATCCGTTGTTTCAAAAAGTGTCATGGCGGTGATTTTTCTCAATTTTTTCATTTGTAAAAGCGCATAGAATCTCCGTGAAAAACGATTTAAAATAACAAACATGCATTTTCTTACAATGTTTTAACCAATTTTGACACAATAGTTTCAGAGTCAAAATTTGATCAGGCTCGACTTATTTTTCCATACGAGTGACCTCTATTAGAGATTGTCGGATATAGTCGAAAAAAACGTCTCCTCGGGGACAGCCTAGCCTCAAATGAGAAGCGTTATTTCTTGATTAAATAGTCAACTTTCATTACAGGGTGACTAAAAAATATCAGTAATCATAACTTAAATGTTCAGAAGCTGAAAAATAAATATATCACCTCGAGTGATACATTTATTTTCAATGTTTTATTCAAAATTCAAGAAATGCCATTGTTATTTCTGAAACATTTAAAACTAGATGGCACAAGTGAGAAAACTTTAAGCTGTGCCATTGTTCTGGGAATGAATGTTAGTTTACTGATAGCGCTGTAGCTCAATCACAAATAACTAACAACGTGCTAATAAGCGACGTGATAACAATTTATCACCATGGTTGTTTACCGTATTCGCGTTCACAATGCAACATCTGTGAACTCCTAATATTAAATGTCAAAATATTTACGTTTCGCGACGTATAATCCTGCTGCGCGATCACATATTTGAATTTCACCGGTGTAAATATGGAAAATATTCCAAAACTGCTATTTTTGTTTATTTATTTATTATTTATCACGCTATTTATTGCATTTAGCCGGCGGTTGGCAAGTCAAATGTCAAGAAAAGCAGTCGCCATAGTAATTGTAATTTAATTTTTACTTTTTTGTATTAGATACTCCTTACTTTTTTGCAAATGCAATATATTGTATTATTTTTTTATAGAAACGCCGATTTTTCGCCAATGAACTGTATTTATTTACGAGGAAAACAAAAAACAAACCGACACGAGCGTTGACTTAGAGATTACACACGCGTTGACTTATGACTTAAGCATGTTCATTATTGTTTATTGTCTTAGCATATTTTTAAGCACATCGATAGTTATTTGTGATTGAGCTACTGGTGTGTGTTATCTGGCCTCCTGAAAAAAATGTGTTTTTTTTTATTATGCCACTACTTTTCCCGGGATGCGATTAAATCAGTGTGGTCTATGGGAATAGGAACCAGAATCCTAGTAAAATGAGATTTTTTTACAGGAGTGAGAAAGACGTGGTAAATTAAGAGAAAAAAACATATTTTCAACTTCTGAACATTTGAAACTTGGACTCCCATATTTTTAAGAAAACAATTAAGACGAGGTTTTAAACTTGAACAAGAATTTTTGTTTACAACTAATATATAAACTTAACACGATCCTAAATAGTGGTAAATCAGAATAATAGCTTATAACTAATTATTATCGTGTAATTAGCCCTTTGCACTCGCGACTATTTTTGGTTTAACATACTGGCAACTCTTTTGTTGGAAATCTTTCGGATACCATTTTGTAAGGCCTCTGCCGGGGCGCGATAAGAGAAAGTGTAAAGTACCTCGAGCAAATTAAATAAGATATAAACGACTCGTTATGTGGCCGGTTGAAAAGAGCTGCGGAGGAATGGAATGCATGGAAAAGGAATTACTAGGAGTGTTCGCTGCAAAGTAATCCAAAGGATCAGTGGCGATTTTTCAGATGAGGCAAGAGAGGCCCCGCCTCACAAAAAAAGCATACCCACACGTTCACAATGCGGCGTATTGAATAAAAAGCCTTAATATATCAACGTAAAAACAACCATATTCCCTTGTCCAAAATACAGTTTTTTGCCAAGCACGGGAAATGCACACGACATTTTCAATATATTAATTTAGTCTCTCTCTTACAGAAAATATGTGCTGCAAGCAAACAACGTATTAATTTTTTATGTGCTTAAGGTTGAATTTGGAATACATTAATATCGGTTAGGCGCTAAGTAAACGAGCCTCAAACGAGAGAAATCGTAATTTTATCAAAACTCAAAGAAGACGTGTACCCACGCTTATTCTAGCTACATTTTTTTGATGTAATCAATATTGATACAATGATTACAGTCTAGCAGTATTGGAGTGAAAAGTATATTGTAACCTCACTTGACATTTTATTTAAGAACCGACACCGCTAAGGATAACCAGAAGAACAGGCAAAGACTGTACTTAGGAAAAGACTCACAGTGTTCATTCGTGTGTAGCTAAAATGAAGAGCAAAATACGATTTTGATAGGTGTTAGTCAGATACTTATATAAGATATGAACGAGCAAACAAAACCAAGGCATGATATGCCAAGGGCTTGGTTGTGTTTAAAGTATTTTTTTTAAAATGAGACATCGCCTTTTATAGTACCCGTTGCTAAGTTATTGAGGGCACTGCAGATTGAACAAACACCTTGCAAGAATGAACCTTCCCGGGACTTCTAGATGTAGGTTCTGCAGTGCAGATGAGGAAACACCTAGACATCGTTACATGTGAATGTGATGATTTACATCATAAAAGAAACCTCATTCTCGGGGACCACTGGTTAAACCTGAGGATGTTAATCAGCTCGCCCCCTACATAATAGTTCAATACTTCATAGACCTGGGCTTGGAGGGCGAGACCTAATCACGGGGACCCGTCACAATAGATCTTCACAGGTCGCAATGACGTCAGGCGCTTAAAGCATAACACTGACCCCCTACCCTCTAAAAAAAAAGTATTCTGTTTTTTTATTATATAAACAAAACATCGTGACCGACAAAAATAATATTTTACAGGAGAACACTTCTTCCTTTCAATTGACCCTTCCCTTACTATGCCAAAAACATCCGCACATTACGGTCCTGTGTAGTTATAACACATGCAAAAAATTAGAGATTTTAAATCGGAAAAAAATTATATTCATAGGCAATTGTTTAAATTATTTATAGTTGGAATCAAAAGTGAAATTATTTTTAATCTAATTGCTAAAGACATGAAATAAACATTAGCTCGTGCTCGCAGCGCGGGCGAAAGAACTACCACTAACGAAACTCGGTGAGCTACTTACTGACTTCTGGCAGTACTGGCAATTTTGTAGTCCGCGCGTGTGACGCGTGAAATTGTCTCTCTCGCTCCCAAATACACCATTGGTATCGAGAGTTAGATAAATGAGTGTGTGAGACTTCATATTCCGCAACGCATTGGTAAACTTTCTATCGTATTGGTGATTTATCTCCGATTTTTGATAAAATGCTTTTTCTGTTCATAACCGATACATAAATGTGCAGCGGAGGAATAACGAAAATCTTAATCCAGAATTTATTACATTTTTAGAGATATTAAAGTTTTTAGATGCAATGTGTACTAGCTACACACAACCAACTCAGAACTAAACTGTTCAGACTATTGATATCACTGGAATAAATATTCTAAACGAAACATGGTTCTCAAAGCATATGCTTTAATATTGAAGAAGAAATATTATCCTGTCGTAAAATATTGTTCCAGTCGGTTACGATGTTTTGCCGATCATGGCTCGATACATTATTTTATTGTATCTTTATTCTGTTTCTGAGCAAATCATAGAAGAGTGTTTTAGACTTGATTAGACAAAAATTCTAAAAAAATTAATAAATCGAGATGAAATTGATGAACTAATAAATTTTCTGAACGCATTTTATGATTTTGTCCCTTTCATAATTTAATACTGAATGGAGCTTCTCGCTACTAACCACGGCTCTTCGAATAAACAGATCAACATTGCAACAAAAATTTCAAAGGTTTTGCAATAATTTTGACAAATTGATCATGTCCAATACATATGATCTCCGTCAGTAAACAATTCACTATCCTCTTTTCCTCAATATTTTAGAATATTCCGTATGTCTCTATCAGACTGCGTATCACCAACAGAGCGCAAAGGATTAATGTTAATTTTAATTCACAGAAGCTTAAAAATTATACCGAATTACTTTCACGGACTATTTAACCATATTTAACCTTATATATCCAATATATTTTTAATAACAATAAGTTTATTGTTTGCCAGAACACGTCTGCTACGCAAGGCAGTTTACTAAACGGTCTATCTAATATTCGTCGATACGTTTAATCAAAGTCAGCGCCATTTTGCGAACATTTGTCGGGGAAAAACAACAAAACATTACAAACAATTAACAGTAACGCGCTGATTTATGTTGGAAAAATCGATTTTAAATTATTCAGTAACCAGTACTGTAAGACACTTTCTTTGTTTTAACAATGCAACTTAAAATCCGTACAAATTGAACTCAAAAACTTCGCCATAGTGATGCATTTGATGTAGATACAGTGATATTAAAAAATAGATTCATCTCATATAAAATTAATATTAGATAACCAATGAAATATAACAATACGATGTTTAAAATGGAAAATATTAATAAAATTTATATTTAATTTGTCAATAGGTTCTCGATAATGGTATTATTTTTTCCTACGACGTCAGATAAAAATTCTACAGAGGTTTAAAAAAATGCATATTTTGAATTACGCGAAAACGAGACATTTCAAGCCCTTTGTAGGCAATGTTTGTTAGAAGCGCACACGGCGGGCATGACGTGTGACGTCAAAGTGACACGACGCATACGCACCGTTTTGTATGTGCTCATTTTTAAACCCGAAAATTACGAATGAAAACTCGTTTCTTGTACATTGATAATTATATCATTAGAATCATAAAAATCCAATTTGAGTATTTAATGTATTTTCAATGCTATTTTTGATTTGTGAAAATACCACATCGTGGGTAACTTAGAGGTAACCTTTGATAATTCTCTGCCAGGAATGCTGGGTAAATGTTTTGGACTTTTTAAACAATCCCTCACAGCACAAAAATGAAAAAAATGTGAAAGCATTATTTTATCATTCGTCACAAATTACACTGGTCTGCAAAATATTTTATTTTTTTTAGCCCTGACACCATTCCTGTTCATTCTTATGTAAAATGACTGTCTGAATCCGAATATACCCCCTGTTTTCCGCCATCACCCACCGTTTTCGAGAAAGGCCTCCCTATTTTTACCGCTTTTTGATAATGATTTTATGGCCATGAATTTGATTTGGAGGGGTGAATTGAAATGAAATTTTAAATACAATCACAGAAAAACGAACAAAAATGTCTGTTTTTGTTTTTTTTTTTTAAATACTTTCTTGGACAACAGGAATTGTCACGTTTTGACGGTTGTTTTGCCAGCCGTGATCCTATATTTATTTCCTAAAATTTGTAAGACAAGGAGCCAGATTTTATTAGTTTTGAATATTCCAATCTATAGAACTCGTTCAGGAGGAAAAACGAGGCATTAACATATCAAAAAATAAAATAAAATGCAAAGAGCTTGTTAAGCCGTACCCTTCAAATGGATATTAACTTAATTGTTACAATAAGCCTTGTATTTTATTTATAATTTTAATTTTAAAACGTTGTTTCCCATTACTTTGACCGTTTTCGCATCTACAGTTTGATTCGTTGCAATATAAATATATATTTCATTTACATTCGGCTGTTATATCAAAAACGCTATCGGCCTATTGCCATAGATATGAAAAATTTATCTGGTCCGAGCGGTCACCCCAGGTACTAGTTTGATGAGAAGAAAATATTATTTGTATTGTTTTTATGTGAACGCGTCTCTCCTCACATCGACATTACCGGATGCCTCCAGGAGACCCAATCCCTAGCCAGTGCTCTCGTCCCCTCCCACGTCAATCCTGCATCCCTTAATTCAGCCGAATAAAGCTGAAAGAAAATCACCGATGACCTTCCAGAACAGCGGGAGCCCGCGAGCATGAAGAAGAGGCAACTGAGTGCGAGTGCATAGCAGATGTGAATGACAGGTGTCTCGTCTGTGTTTTTTTAAATGTCACCTGGTAAATAATTTAGCAATCCCCTAAACAACTTGCTCTAATAAATATCAAATACTTAGTATGTGCATAAGTGCAATGCACAGCCAGGTAAAAATATAGCCGCTTAAATTTGAAAGGGCCACAAATCAAAAACCCCGAAATTTTGTTTTATTGCAAAAATGGGATTTAAATCGCTCGTATTTTTCTATTAGAAAAGACTCCAATGGATTTTGCATTATAAATGACCCAAACGCACAACAGCCTTTTTGGCATTTTGCGTTTCGGTGGCTAACTTCAGAGCTTTAGGTGATAGTTGGCAGAAAACTCCATAGTTAGATGGATACAGCTTTAAAAAACGCATCTAAATATTAAGAACGTAAATATAAAAAGTAAGATTATTAAGAAAAAAAAGTAAAATCTCACGTGTAAATAAATTAGCAGCGACATGTATAAATAAATTAGTAATTTTATTAAAATGTTATGGGTACACAGAAACGAGGATTCGTCGCAATATTATATCCGTAAATATCATAATATTCAATACTAGTGCCAAAAGACCTAGCGAGATCGGCTCTGGCGGACGATTTTCTCATCTTGTCTACACATGCGCTATCGTCCCGTGCATGTTCTGTTTTGCACAATCCTTTACCCTGATTTGTATGAAATATACTACATCTCCTAAAGTCGTGATTTGAGCGAGATAGACAACGCTTCGTACCGATGAATCGTGCGTTAGAGGGAGAAGATAATATACCTACTCCGGGCATTGCCAACGCATGCTCAGATTTGAAATTTGAAGTTTGTTTGAAACGTCACTTTGAACATGCGTAATGACATGATATCAGTATGAATTTAGTTGATTTAGTAACCTATAACGTGCGTATAATGTTAGGCGAATTTAGCGTTCAAGGTTCTGATGCGAGGGCTGTTATACTATTACTTGTTTATCACGTCAGACCTATCCTATTGTTGTAATATTATTGAACTTAGTAAAAGTTGACAAAATGTAAAAAAAATGCACTGCTAATGTTTTCGGTCAGGAGCCGCCAGAGGTTACTGCCGTTTTGCTTGGAACGGCAGTTTTGTAGTATCTAGAGTTGATTATTGAGATGATATCTATTCATTTATTAATAACTATTAACAATGTTTTAATTTTTTTAAACATGGCCTTGTGTCAAATTTCAAAACCTAGAACAGGACACATTTTTAAAATACATGTTTTTGTTATTTTTTAGACACTTGGTTTTAATGCTTACATTTCTGATTAAATTTTGTATGAAATAAGTTTGCACAAGGGTAAATTTAACGGTCCGAAATATAGCAAGCAACATTCTGTTCCTCGATGACGACTTTAAATACTATTGTATCACAACAAAATAATTAAAAAATATTAATGAACATTTATTTAGATTTCACACTTCAGGTGCAAGTATAATGCTGATAGCTACAGAGGTAACAAGTGTCAAAAGCTACTCTTCGTCAGCGGAAAATTCTTAATATATAAATGAATTAACCGTCTAATTTTTGGCTTAGCAATAGTTGGGAGGGCTGGCAATCGATAAGACTATTTTTATCGCAAAAAAAGATATCATTCCATCGGGAAATGTTTAACTGTTGAATGACAAAAAGAATTAATTAACAAACTTACACCAAGCCGCAGGTAAAAGCAAATATTTTGATAAACATCAAAAATACAAATGGTACCATTCGTAAAGTAGGTTAAGCACTGCATTTTAGAAATCAAAATGTACGCTATATTATAATTTATTTCAAATATTAAAGAATTTTGATAAAACTGAATTGAAAATTTTTCAAAAATGTGATTGAATATTGGCGCATTTTTCAAGTCTGAACTACGGGACGCTGATAGATGTAGGAGGACGCACAGAAGTCGGCCGCTGACAGAAGCCTGGAGACAATTTGTGGATACCATATGCTCCATGCGGACATGGATTAGGTGAGGACGCTTTTATGATTAAAATAAATAAAAACTAAAAATACGTAAATTGTATTTTTTCTTGGTAACAAAAATTTGGCACAGTTACCGTCGATATGTACGAGGTTTGATTAAAAAAAAAGAGCATATTTTAATTTAGGTATGTAATTATAAGAGCCATTTTTTTTCCCTGTATTGGTTAAAATGTTTATAATTAATCTGTCAATTTTCTTCCATTTTGGACGCGTAGTAGGTTTTTATAGACAAACTAGCAAAATGCATTTTAGTGCGATCAGTGAATTTTCAAGATTGAACAAATGACGGACGCATGCTCACGCCTCGCGTCTTGATGCACTAGCCACAGCATTCACTGGACTTGACCCCTGTGACTTTTTCCCGTTCAATAGGATGAAGAGGATTATGAAAGGCTGACAATTCGCGACCACAGAGGAGATAAAGACCAAATCGCTAGGTAAAAAATGCTGTAAGGAATTATTTTCGTAAATTCATTCGTATCGCATGAGAGGGAACGAGAGCAAAACATGGTTTTGATTGTGTTAGAATAAGATGGATATATGACGAACGGACAAACGTATGAAACGAAACTGTGACAGAATAAACCTGCTGGTGTATTGTATCTGATGGTGATTATTTTGAAAGGGACAATATTAATACTGAGGAAAAAATAAAGATTTTTGAATAAATACATTTTTTTTTATAAAACTGTGTATGTAGAATTTTAAAAAATATATAATATGTAGTCAGAAAAGTATTAAGACCAGGGATGTAAAAATAAACTCGTCGCTTTTAAATTTTGTTCGGTGAAGGAATAAACAAATCATAATATTTGCACATATTATTTTAGTGAAATCAGTTTGAAATTTGTCATAACTACATAACACAAACCATGTAAACATATTTATATTGAGTGCATAATAGGTTTGCATTAAAAACAATATAAAGTATGAACTACTAACCCGAGTTCGATAGGCAAAGTAACTTCATATTGATAAAATAATTTTATGTATGCATAATAAGATGAATAAATAATAATGAACCGTTCAAACACACATAAAAATAAGGATTTTTTTACTCCCCTGTAAGATTGACTTTTTGCAAATTTTACTTAAGCATAAACCTGACAGAGTGTGAGTTGTCTATTTCCAAAGTTCGGCAAAGTTCCTCGGCATATTGCTTTTAAAAAAAAAACATTTCTACAACATGATAGACAATTTTTAAAAATTATTTAAAGACACATCATGGACAAGAGTTTGTAACTTTTATAGACATGATGGGTTTTGAAACGGTTTTATGGCACTTAGTTTTAAAGGGACAAGATGAATTATGGTAATATTTTTGAAAGCAGTTTTAGGGAGAGAAAATATAAGTTTGGTTACTCTATACAAACAAACAAACCATAATGCCGTTTCTCCATAGGGATAGGCAGAGAGGATAGAATGCTGTACCACTCTGTATTTGCATACATCTTCTGTATGAATGCAGAAGAATGGAAAGGTGGTCGATTATTCCTACTTTCGACATGTTCATCTTCAAGTATTTGATGGACTTGATCGTGCCATGTCTTTCTCGGTCTTCCTCGTGTTCTGCGTCCACAAACATTCGCATCGTAGATCCTTTTAGCCGTTCTTTCGCTGGCCATTCGCTCTACATGTCCAAACCAACGCAGCACCCCTTTCTTGATTCTGTCAATAATGCATGTCTCAGCCTTACATAGTTCACGGATCTTGACATTAGTGCACCTATTATATATCGTTTTATCACACACTCGCCTGAGCGATCGCATTTTGACAGCATTTAACCTACTTTCATCATTTTTTTTCCAATTTCATACATCATTCCCATACATTAGAGTTGGCACTAAAACTCCATTGTGAACTGCTAGTTTTGCCTCCTGCGATAGACATTTGTTTGCCAAAGTAGATTTCAGTGCACCGTTCACCCTGTTCCCAATCTATAATTTATTATAATAAAGAATAAGTACAAAATATGCATTTTGGAACTGGACAATGTTTTTCAGCCATTATACTGACTGTAATAGATCAGTTTTGGAATTTTTTGCTGAAGATTTATGTGCCTGCATCAAATGACATACTCATTCATGATTTTTGGAAATAAACAACTCACCAATTATGTCACTATGGCGTTGAGTTGCTAGTCTCAAATCGCAATCTGATTAAAAATACACTTAATGATTCACAACGTTTTTGCGGAGAAATTTTTCTCGATCGTAGCAAAAATAGACGTGCGATTTTCAATCAAGATCTGATGAATAAAAAAAGCAGTAATGCGAAAATGACCTTATGCATAAAGCTAACAGATAGATGTACAATATTTCGTATTTTTAAGCACTATCCAAAGGCAGATCAACTGCCAAAATTGACATAGAATATGTATTGTCGCAATCTTTCAAGTAACGCATCAATTGACATTTGAGCAAATCAAAATGTATCGAGTTAAAAAAACGGAAACACATTTAAATCATTTCATCGTTTTTAACGTGTTAACAAAATAAATGTGTCAAAAATATAATTTTGTAGGCAGAAGTATCTTTTGTTGAAAATATCTTTTAATAACCCTTCACGGAACACATAAAACAAGCATATTATGTAAAATTCTCTAAATGGTTAAATGAGGTTAATTTTATAATGCCAACTAAGTCATTTAAAATATTTGTTAAGTTTCCATAACATGGGTGAAATTTTATTGAAACTCCGTGGCCAGTAAACACAACGAATTCATTAAATCTCATTGTTGATAGAAAAATATTTTTTTAAAGTATTATTTTTATGAAAATATGACACAAATGTTCTGATCATGTTAAAAAACATGTATATATGAGGGTACTACTTGCAAACCCGACAAAATCCAAAATTGGAAAAAAGTGAGATATTAATTTAAACTTATTCAGAATACAATTTTTTGTAATAATTTTAACATTGTCAGTTGAAATTTAAATTTTCGACTTTGTTGCCAACATGGCAACCTCCACTTGAGTAATGCAAAGTTGGTAATGTATAAAATTTGATTTATTATTTCACTACTGTTTCTTGACATAATCATGCTTATGTCATCACTGCTTACGTATAAAATATTTACTGATTATAATAAAAAAATTAAGTTTAAAAAAAGTTGAAGTTCAGTATTGTATCAGTTTTTTGTGATTTGCTCAAAATAAAGAATGATTAATTTTGCCCGGTTTGCAAGTAATACCCTCATATATATAAATGTTTTTATGATTTAAGTTAAGCATTATTTTGCAATATTGTACGTCTGCAACAGGTAAATATTTTTGAAATAAGCATTTAATTTGGTAAATCCAATCGAAATTGATAAAAACAAATACATAAAGATGTGTCCGTAAAGGGTAAAAAAAAAAGAGTTTTTGTATGTCTTTTACGTACAAAAGAAGAAGATCATAATTAATTAACGACGCAAGATTTTATTGCTAACAATATTTTTTGTGCGAATTATTTTAAACCGTTTGAAACATGCGAAACAAATTCGCATAAACGAGTAAATCCACGTAAAAATAAAGTATTTGAGCACGATTTTTGTAACGATTTTGTACAAATACGAAAACAAAGACGATTTCGAAACGAAAATAAGACATCCCATATATAGTCCATAACAACATACAAAACAGCACCGAAAATAAAGAAAGAGATTTGTCTACATATCAAAATAATTATTTTTACTCACACATCGTTGAATAGTTATTTTAATTATGTTTTTGTTTTATTTTTTTTAATAGATGTAGGAGTTCATGACTGGCATTTTGGCGTCCGGCATGTAGCACGGGTTGGTTCCGGGCGGGGGCCCGTAGGCCAGGGTAGGGCCCAGGGCGCTGTGGTAGGCGGGGTAGCCCTCTCTGTGGGCCGGTTGGAGAACAACGTACGGGTAGCCGGGAGGCATGGCTTGGGCGTAACCGGGGCAGGTTGTATAAAGTCCCGTAGCTGAAAAATGATGTTAAAATCAGCTATAATAGAAACATGAGTGAAAAAAAATCATTGTAAAAACATGGATAAAAGACAGAAAATAATAGTAATAAATATATTATTTAAATATTTTATTTATTTATTTATTTGACACTTTATATACATATACAATAAATATACATATAAGGGCGGGCATATTTAAGGCAATTTCTTCCTACCTACCCAAACCGTTCAGTTTGAGAAAATTATAAATACATGAACATATTGAATCTTACAACTTTATACAAAAATGAAAAGTAAAGATTAACAAAAATAAATATATTTAAAAAAAAATTAACACTATACTATGAAGAGTGGAGAGGGGGTGGGAAGGAAAGAAGAAGGATAAAGGAACAATTTAAATATTTAGATAGTGAAATTTCAATCTTGACTTAAATGTAAATAAAGAAGGGGCGGGTGTGACAAGGAGTGTATTGTGAAAGAGGAGGCAAGAAAATTAGAGCGATGACAGGGTATTAAAAGGGTTCTCTCGTTAGTAGAACGAAGAGATAGTCCGTGTTGTGAAAGAGGTTGGATGAGCTCTCTCAGATAAACAGGCGATGTGGGATTATTTAAAATATTGTGAAGAAGTGATAGAATGTGAATGTTTCTTCTATGTCTGATAATAGAGGGACCATAAAGAAATTGCACATTTTTGGACTGATCTATTCATTTTGCCGATGCGTTGTAAATGTAACTAAATTCTGAAGCGTTTGGACTTGATGGTTACTCTCAGATGAAATCCGAAAAATCTCAGATAAAAACGGAAACCAACCAAGTGAGGTTGGCGCATTCGACTACCATCTTGAGGTTCCAGGTTCGATTCTTGGAAAGTAATATTGATTTGAAAGGTAGTTTGACAGTGGCAGTATAATTTTTTTACAAAATAAATATTTGCGATCTTACAATTTACCGATCTTACAAGTAACCGAAATATTAGAATTTTGGGGGCTTTTTTCGACAATGACAAAATAAAAATCTGGTGGAATTTGTACCTTGGATCTCTGATCCGCGAGTCCATATCTACAATGAACTCGTCTTGGCGGCCTCCGTGGTGTAGTGGTCAAGACGCTTGACTCACACACGGGAGGTTCCGGGTTCGATTCCCGGTGAGAACACAAAAATTAAAATTTGATTTTTCTCAAGCCTGGTTGTTCTGTAATGTAATTCACCACTGTCATTGGGCCTCCTGGCCTGTTGTGGTGCAAAAAAAAAAAATGAAATAAAATGAAACTCTATAAAAAAAAGCAATATTGACCTAAATATTGATGTAATAGGGTTTTGTAAATTTAAATAAAAAAAAAATATTTTCTAAAATTCGTGTATTTTGGGTTGGACTCTTTCAGCAGAACTACGTCCAATCAGGCCTCCTAGCCAACAGATGAAAAAAAAAAATTATAAGAGAATTTTTTTATAACCAATTTCTTAAATTCTTCTCTATTTTTTTCTGCTTAAGTCGGCATTACACATAAAAATTAGTCTTTAGTTTGACAGCTGGCTTCCGTTTGGTTTGTTAGTTTAGAAGTGAATTCCTGTCGTCCTTCTTAAGGATATTTAAGGGAAGTTTTAAATATAGTGAAAAACAATATAAAGGAATGATAGAATTACCATCATATCCGGGAACGGGTTGCGGGTAAGCGACGGGCAGCACGTACTGGGGGGTCAGCATGCCCTGTGGGGGGGCGGGTACAGGGGCGGAGGGGGCCCGCGGGGGGCAGGCACGTAGCGGGGGCGCGAGGGGGGCGGAGCGCCCTCCGGGGTGGCGGCCGAACTGCCCCTAGGGGAGCCCCCGTGCACGCCGGGTTGAACCACGGACGCCTGGAATGAATTAATATTTTACATTTCACTAAGTCATAACAGAGGTGAAAGAGAGAAATAAAATATATCGCATCCCCCTGTCGAGTACCACATGTCTAAATAAGTCAAACTGAGAAAAGAGACAGAAAATGATTAATATAAAACAATTGCTCAATATAATAATTATTTTTTAACTAGTCGAGCAACATGTGGTCGAGCATTGTCATGTTGGAAAATCAATGTACTGTGTCTGGTCTCCCATTATGGCCGTTTTTCCTTCAATGCTCTCTTTGAACGAATCAGTTGTTGTCGGTACAGCTCTCCAGTAATGGTTTCGCCCAGTTTTAGAAGCTCATAATACATAATTCCATTATGATCTTCACCTTCAAACTTTGTCTTTATCATTGATATTGAAATTGCCACTTTTAAAGCGTTGAAACCACCTGAAACAATGTGATTTCGCAAAAGCACAATCGCCATACAATTCCACGAGCAAACGGTGACATTCAGCTGCAGTTTTCTTTGCAAAAAAATGACTCAGTAAGACTTCCCGCAAATGCTGTTTTTTTGTTATTTTCAAAATTTTCCATGATTGAAAAAAAGATTATGCGCACAAGCAAATCAAACACTGTTGACTGATTTTGACAGCTTATGAATAGAGCTTCACAATGACATATCGCACTCTTAAATGAATAGTGTTACAACTGCCAAAATGCGATTTTTCGTTTTTGGTATCATTGTGTTCAGTTTTCGTGTTGCTCTTTTGAATGGAAAATTTTTAACAAGTCTATTTCAAGAAATAACCCAGAGATGGCATTTCAAAAAATAGTTACATCGCGCCACCGCCGGGAATGGCCGTGTTTTCTAGCAGAAGAAAGTTAAGCTAGGGTTTCCTAGGACAGCGGTGCCCGTATCTTAGCGGCCGTAGTCAAACGGTGATGCGGTGGACAGCCGTCGTAACGGTGACTATAGAGTCTACACTTACGGAGAAATGAAGTCAATGTTAAAAAACTCAAGTCTACAAAAACGTAGAAATAACATTGACTCCATATTTATGTTTAATTTGCTGAATGGCTTAATTGATGTACCATCGTTACTGGAACAGGTGGCGTTCAATGTTCCGATCCGCCGGTTGAGAAATAATAATGTGCTGTTCCTCGATCAACACAGCACAAACTATGGCTTGCATGCACCAATGTCCCGATTGTGTCGTATTGTAAACTCGAGACAAGATCTGGACTTTTTTGGTGCAAGTCTTTATAGTTTTAAAAATTCACTAAGATTGACCGGATCTTGTCTTGAGGTGGTAATTTTTTTTTTGTCCTAGTTTTAATTTTATTTAGTTGTATTTTATTTTATTAGTGACTGTATTTATTATAAGAAATTGTATTTACCATCGTTAAAATGGACTGCGTAAGTCCGTCAAATAAATAAATAAAATAAATAAATTTGGTATAGCGCATACACAAGTGTTGACATCTAGTGTCAAATTCCGGTTTTTAAGTTATAGACCCAATATATAAATTACCTGTTGAACTGGCATTGCTGGTTGCATGGGGTAGGCGGCTATGCACAGGGGTGTCTTGTGTGGCGGAAGGTAATACTGCTCCCCTCCCATATTGGGGGACAGCTCGGGAGAGAACTATGGAGAGAATTTGATTTGAAAAATTAGGTGAGTTTACATTAGAGGTGAAACTTATGAGGGTTTTAGACGTAAACTTAGAACTGTCCATTGAAGGAGTTACTGAGATTGTTAAGTACTGATTTTACATGTTCTATACTGGCAATTCATATAAGACTGTAAATATTCCTTTCCTTCCCAAATCCTTCCTATTTCAAAACTCTTGTTGCTTCTACCATTCTGTGAGAAAGCCACATGTGAAAATTCGCCTCTCTGATAAATCTTTATCATATACTGCGTCAGCATATTCGTACAAAGTGAAGTTTAGTGTGTTATAAATAGACTAAATTGTACAGTTCATCATCATCTACAACATCTACACGATACCGGTATACGTGCTGCAGCAATAGTGAAGTGCTTCATATAAGAAACAATCTGAAGAACTTTAAAAGTGAGTAACAATTCCATACAGTCCGCTAAAACTCTAAAATCCCGCTGTTATCAGTTACTCAATGCCTGAGAGGCATTGAACTAACCAAACAGAGATATTGGCAAAAAACTTAATTGTGAGATTTCTAATTATGCTTCACTAACTCAATGGAGAATGCTAAGTTTGCAGTATCAAGCAGTATAATTGAAATCTGTTTTTGCAAGACGGTTTTGAATTACAGCAAATAATTCAAAAAAATTCATTAGAGACAGTTTTAAATTTAGGTAGGTAGGTTTTTATGTATGGTTTATTTTGTTTTTATTATTATTAATAATAATACACTAGCAGCTATTAAGTTGATGCGTGTATATCAAGTGTACACGGTTATTAAACATTATACATTGCTGTGTGCATTAGTTAACATTAACCGAACTAGCACTGGGCCATTCCATTTCTCCACGACTTGGTTTGTCAGGAAGTTCTTCCTGGGGTTGGATGAGAAGGAGGTAGTGTTGAGTTTCAATGAATGACCTCTGAGATGGCGGTTTTCATTCATGGTGAACATTGATTTCAACTTGGGTACATTATATTGCTCAGTGAAGTCACCACGCTGCCTCCGCTCTTCCAGTGAACTTAACCCGAGCTCTCTTGTGCGGTCCTCGTATGATTTATTTCTTAGAGAAATTATCATTTTAGTTGCTCTTCTTTGGACTTTCTCAAACAACTGTATGTCTTTTTTAAAATAGGGACTCCAGATTTGGTAGGCATTCTCCAGGAGTGGACGAACATATGTTTTATAAATTTTGAGTAACAAATCTTGGGTGACATGAGCGAATGTTTTCCTTATTGAGAGGGAATTGGTGCGTTTGACAATTTCGATAATTCGTGATTCCCATTTAAGATCACAAGTAATCACATCTCCGAGATCTTTTTGTGATGTTACTGTTTGCACTTGATTTCCATCCACGGTATATATTATTTTAGGATTTCTAGGGCCCATGTGTAGGACGGTGCATTTCTTATTCTTTTGTCCATTGAAAAATCTGATTAAGGTCATCTTGGATTTGCTGGTGGCTTATTATTGGGTTGACAAATAGCTTTGTATCGTCAGCAAAGAAAGATGGTCATTAACTAATTTTCTGTTTTTGGTGGAGAGTTCTAAGTTTGCTTCCATAACCCTCATGTAGCTAAAAATGTGTGGAGCACATCAATAAAGCCTCGTAAACACTGTAAACATTGCTTGTGCGTGTTACGTAGTGCATAGCATACATTTCCAAATTCGTTTTGTTCATGAAGTCATTTTATTAATTAATTTGAAATGATACAAACCGGTTTTCGTACTGCTTGTGCAATTCTAAGTCGGCCCATTGGTGAGAACATCACACCTCCATACTGAAATAAAAAAAAAACAATACTTCAGACTCGTAATCTACTTTGTAACGAGTTTAGAAATACATTTGTTGCGGGATAGGTTCCACGTAATTCTGTGTAAAAAAGAGATACTGGAAAAATAATGGTGAATAGGCTTCCTTGAATTAAAATTTTTATTCATACATATGTATTTGATGATTGGAGGGGGTTATTCTGCCCTGCTAAGGCTAAAAGTCATCTTTGCTGAATGGCAAATTTTATATTGCTTGGGCGATCTCATTTCCTTTTTATTTTTTTACAAGAGAATATCCTATATTTGAGAAGCTGAAATGACTGATGGCTTAGTAAATATGTGAGGTTATCAAATACATATTACAAAATGATTTTTTTCCTTTATGAGTTTTAGTCTTAACAGGGCAGTATTGCCAAATGGCAATTTTTTTAAATCAGCCAATAACTTTAAGTGTTATTAATATGATTTTAGTTTCAAAATGTGAGAAAAAAATAAATAAAAAAGTAGAATTAGCAACATGTGTATTTAAATTAATTGATCAACAATATTTTGAGTAGATATGTCAAAATGTTTGTGTAGACAAGGAGTGGATTTTAATCCCTAGGTAGTAAAATTTATTACATAGGCAGAATGGTGAGCGTAATATAACTTTAGAGCTTCATTTAGAGCAAAACATTCAGCCGTTAGCACATAAGAGGGAGTAGAAATTGATGTGAGTGTCCTTACTATCACCGTAGTATACATAGTATCAAATTCACTCTTATTTAGGAGATGTACGAGTTATTTGACACCTGAACAAATGTGTGCAAAGGTTTTTGACGATGTTAAAATAAAATAAAAATTATAAATTATACCTGTTTGACTATAGCTTTAGCGTCCTTTGGATTCGCAAAAGTCACAAATCCATAGCACTTGGAAGTCCCCGCTCGGTCGTATATTATTTTCGCTGCAGAAATGTGCGAAAACGAGGAGAAGAATCTCCACAGCTCTTCGTCGGCAGTCTTCGGGGAGAAGCCGCCGACAAATATACGGTTGGGAATAACGGTGCCGAACTTCGGGCCGTTGTACGAATCATCGGAATTATCCGTCTTATCGTCCGAAACGCCGTTCGGCTTCGCCTCCAATTCTATTTTGCTGTCCTCGATCTTCTCTGGTTTGGGTAATTCCGAGGGTTTGGGGGGTTTGCTGGGGACTATCCCATTTGGTATTCTGGAATGCCTACGGTCTTCAATAATTCTAGAGCTATTTGGGGTTTCGCATTTGGTAAAATGCTTCTCTTTGGTAATCATCTTAACAATTTGCGGGTTCTGTCTATTTCAACAATCAACAAGTTTGTGCCCTCGATAAATATATTCAATAAATCCTCTGTAACATATCCGTGTAACGATGATAAATTATTTCAGTCGCGGGGCATGCCCAAGGTTATCAACATGGCAACAATTTTCTCAAATATAACAGGCTAAAGTCGTATTATTGTCTATGGGAATATGGCTATGTTTCTTTGGTTTGTCGATGATCCTTAAAACGATGTAACAATGTCTGCGCAGCTGCTGATGATAGTCCGCACTACATCTCCGTGTTGGCGCAGTGTCCGGTGACTCTCATGATCCGGTGAAGATCGGATTACTATCTTCGACGGGAAGACATCACTCGTGGCGTCGCATAGTTCAGGCAGGCTTTAGAATATTTTGGTATAACATTAAAAAATATCTTTCTCAAAATAGAGGCATATTTTTTAATTGTATTTTTTTGGCTCCACTCTAATTAACGCAGCTGAAACAAATTATTCATTAATTAATATGAGAAAGATAATATCACAATACATTGCAAATATGGAAGCGACAAATAAATATTTAAATTGAAGATATGGGCGCCATAAGAGCATATAGTGCTATCAAACTTTGATGTCTGAGTTGAGGTTACAATGGCTCTCCACCAGAAGGACAATTGCTGACCTCACTCTATTGCACAAAGTGATATGCACCATAATAGATTGCCCAAAAAAATTCTGTCCCTGATAAACTTTCGTGTACCCACATGGACCACCAGACTCCGACACATGTTCCAGTGTACAATAGGTCAAACTTCACCCACCATTCTCAAATGGATTTCATATTCAGTAAAAATAAGAAATTTTGTATATTTAAAAAAAAATCACATTAGATTTTTCGTCGGCTTTCATGATTTGGCGAAGGACCTTTTCGGTTCGTACTGTTTTGTGATTTTTTTTTAAATATATTTTTTTGCAGTGTACTAGCAACAAGCTCGCGGTGCACTGGTTAAGAACTACTGATAAAAGTATAAAATACTTTTGTTTATTTTTTATTTACTGTGTGCATACAGGGCGTTCACTAAGCCCTGTCACATCCGAAACCGCGATGATCAGTATGAGCAAGAAGACATATTGGCACATTGAAATAATTTTTTAGAACGAATATAATTTCAAAAAATAAATTTATAGGAGGGAGGGGAGAGCCTGATACTGCACCGCGGTCCCCTCACTTCTCTCCCGCAACCATTTGTTTTTTTAAATACGCTAATACGTCTTCTTGCTACATACTGATCATCGTGGTTTCGGATGTGACAGGGTTTAAAGAACCCCCTGTATATTCTGTGAAGAAGAGTCTTAAACCAAGGATACTCATATAATGATGTTCGAATGTTTGGAAACCCGTCTGCTCTTAAATAAAATTTGAATTTACCAATTTATTTCAAAGAGAACAATAATTTTATGGGTAATGATATTTTCAAAAAGCGTGTTCATTTATCTACTCAAAAAACTGAATTTTGTTCAAATGCATTTAAGTTTAGGATAATTACAGCCTCATTAGTACTAATGGTATAAGATTACTGAGTAACTTATCTTTAATGAACATTTTGATACAGTCTCAAGTCTACAAAAACGTAGAAATAAGATTGACTCTTTATTTATGTTTAATTTACTGAATGGCTTAATTGATGTACCATCGTTACCGGAACAAGTGGCATTCAATGTTCCGATCCGCCGGTTATGAAATAATAATGTGCTGTTCCTCGATCAACACAGCACAAACTATGGCTTGCATGCACCAATGTCCCGAATGTGTCGTATTGTAAACTCGAGACAAGATCTGGACTTTTTTGGTGTAAGTCTTTATAGATTTAAAAAATCACTAAGATAGACCGGACCTTGTCTTGAGGTAGTAATTTAATTTTTTTTGGCCTAGCTTTAATTTTATTTAGTTATATTTTATTTTATTACTACCTGTATTTACTGCATAAGTCCATCAATTAAATAAATGTTAAAATTTCGACTGTTGTCATACAACTGTAATCAAATAGTTTTGCTGTAAAACTGAAGTATTTGCAAATTTTTCCAATGTTTTGATATTTCTAAAAATGTATACTTACTATTGACACAATAAAAATCAGTGTTCTCTATATTATAAAAAAAACCAATGTGAAGTCAAAATCTGTTTGAAAACGAAGGGGTTTCCAGACATTCGGACATCATTGTATATGCAGGAGTAAAATAATATAGTTTATTGATCATGATAATAGGGTGTATGTTGTCACATGACCAGAAATATTATAAAACTTACCAAATTCCGCTTTGGGATTATTTATATTATCCTAAATCGAGAAATTTAAGGTTAATGTTGTACTTTGATCGCACATAAAACTTAATTTCGAGGAGTAAAGTCTAAATCGAAGAAATGGAATACCCCTCCATCGAAAAAAAACATTTCATCAACACGTTAAATGAGCGTAGTAAAATGAAACGTGTGAGAAAAATCGATAGAGAAAAGATGTTATGAATATTTTAACACTAGCGTTTAAAACAATGTCTAATTACAAATCGAAAATCCACCACCGAATACCAATAAATCATTACCTACGCTTGTATTTACATCAATAATATAAAGGAATAATGAATAGATGCTTGAAAGAGCGATCTATGACAAGTATTTCACAACAAAATGTAAGCTAACTTCATCAGATTATTCGCGTTGCAAAATGTATTTAACTTCGGGCACTCGAAATCATACAAAAGTGACGAAAACTGCATACAGGCGCATTTTCTAATACTAGCAAAATGGATTTCATTTATATTTTAACAGAAATCTAACGCTACAAGTTAAGATATAATAACCGTTCTCAGACGTAAAAACGGCGAATCGTGACATAAACCATTGCATTTAGAATCGAAATGAGGAAGTATACGAAAATTCTCAGTAATTTTTGCCAGTGCGCGGTACTCACAATTTTCACTACGAGGTGCAAAAAACCATGTTTTCACCCTATTTTAACTCAAGCTTCGCGAGTGATCACAATGGGGTCGAGAATCGAATACTATACGTCAAACGCTTGGCTAAAAGTCGGGGGATCTAACAATAATCAAGTTTACAGTAATAATGAATGTTTCACTTACAATAATAATAAAACTGCTACTTCTACATCTCACTATAAATAGTATTCGAGCTGGACTGCCATAGATTTAGTATTTAGTACAAACGCGAAAAAAAACGAAAAACTAGGTCAAGTCGTGCGGAGAAGGCTTTCCCGACAGAGTGCGCCGCGGTCGGCCATGTGACTTGTGATTATAGATTTAGTTTGAAAGTGCGCCGCTAGAATTTTCAGGCGCCAAGTTTGTAATTTGTCGCCGCCTATCAGTAATTTCTTTTTTATTGAGTAGGTACTTTTTATTTACAAAATTAAAACTTATCTATCAATCTATTCATTTATATTTTTGTACATAATGTTAATCGAACATTGGCGGGCTTATTTCAAAGTGGCAATTTCTTCCTACTAACCAATAAAATAAAAGTTCTTTTTTAGAACTCAAGTTCCCAAACATATTAAATAGAATATAAAAATAAAAAAGCTAAAGATACATAAAAGTAAAAATAAATGTATTTGTGTGTAAACTACCTTAAATCAATACCACCACTCAATGGGATAAAGGAAAAAAGAGGAAACAGGAAAGGAGGAGAGATTAAGAAAGAGAAAGGAAATGTTTTTTGAGACTCGATTTAAACAGATATACTGTAGTAACATCCTTGATGATGGATGGGAGATGATTCCACAGTCGAGCCGCATGGACACTATATATGAGTTAGAGAAGAAAGAGAAATTGTGGATGGGTATTAAGAGAGTGCTTTGAGAATTAGAACGAATGTTTGAAGAAGAGGACTATCTAAATATATAAAAGGCAATGTTCGTATGTCTGTCCCCGATAGAGTGAATAACAACTGGACCGATTTACGTGCGGTTTTCTGCAAAATGATGAGCTTTGCCATAAGCATATTTATACTGGGTTTGTATAAATCATCCACATCATTATAAATATATTTTTATTAATATTTTGTTCCTTGAATAAATTATTAGCAAACCAACAATATATATATATGTTCAAATACCACTGATTTTCTCAAATAAACGGTTTGGGAAGGTAGGAAGAAATTGCCTTAAGGCAATATGCTGGCCCTTATGCATATATATGTAAACCGTACATGTATATAAAGTGTTTAAATAAATTAAATATTTCCCAATCCCATCGAAATTCCCATTTCACATGAACGTCGCGCTTCATTAGAAATGTAGCTATGATATAATATAGAATAATATAATATTTTTTTATACTTATTTTTTAATTTATTTATTTAAACGCCTTGTAGGATTTAACATGTTTTACATACATATATACAAATAAAGACAGACATGTATTTTACACAAAAGTAGCAAAAATATAAATGATTTTTAGAAGAAAAATATTTAAAATATCATCTTTACATATTAGAATAAAATATATGGGTATACTAAACATATAGAACATACATATATTGCAGTGGAAAGAACAGAAGTGCATTTTTAAATATGAAGACAGAAATGCATTTTACACAAAAAAGTAGCAAAAAATAAAAATTAATTAAGAAGAGTAAGAAAAAAAAAATCATTACCATTATATATTAATGATTTTTTTTAAATATATAGGTATGCATAATAATCAGTTAAGCAGATCTTAAAAGAAAATGCTGACAAAACAAAATAAAAAAAAATGAAATGGCCAATATAAAGGCTTTGCATTGTTTATTATTGTATGTTAACAGTCATCTATTAAAATTATTGTAAATAAATTTTGTGTAAAAAATATGTATGCTTTTAGTTCTTAATAATGTTTATATTACTTTGTAAATTTATATAATTTCTCTAACGTTTTTCTTTGTAAAGGGAAAATAAGAAACCTGCTGACAAGCCGGTTTCGCGGTTTGGTGGGTTTCATTATTTTTCCTTTTATATGTTCTGTTTATGTTTACCTTCTCAAATAAATAAATATAAATAAATCCATACATATATTGCAGTGGAGAGAACAGGAGTGCATTTTTACGTATGGGTTATAATTAAACAATCTTAAATTTAGAAGATGTTAGAAAAATACTAGTTTAGAATACATAAATAAGTCAATAAACGGTAAACAATTTAAATCAACATAGTATTATTTAGGTAATACAATTTGAAGATAGTAAATTGATACACTGCCTTTTAAAATTCAAAAGTGTTATATTAAATTTATCTACGTCATTTGCGTATTCATTTGAAAATGTATGAATTCTCCTTATTGGCGAGTGTGCACTGTAGTTTGTTGTAGATACATTTACATAGAATAGTTTATTAAATCGGGTAACCCGGCCCGGAATTCGCAAGTTAATTAGTTGTAACAGTTCGGAACAATCAAATATTGAATTTAATATTTTATAAAAATAACAAATCATTAAGCTTTCTTCTATTTTCTAATGTTTGTACATTTAAGTATTTATTTAAGTATTAGTAATTAATATGTTCAACTGAAATATCTAATTTAAAATATTTTTTTTATGTCCCGACATGTTAGAAAATTCCGTGTTAAGTCGGGACTCTTCTGTACTAAAATTAATACATTTATAAATATTATGACACATAATATACGAAATACATATTAAAAATTTATACGTGTCAAGAAATATAATACAGATAAGTTATTTAATTAAACATGGTGTAGCAAAGAGATTAAGATCATGTTTCAAAGATTCAATTCTGTAATGATTTTATAATTCAATGTATCAATTAATTTTGATATTAAATATTTTAAAAAAACTCAACAAAATATGAATAGTAATAAATTTCTAATGTACAATATAATATTATTTGACAATTTCGTTAACAGACAAATAAATATTTTTTAGTCGAAAATGCAGAAATTTTCGCAATAAGCTATTTTATACGTAAATAAAACTCTAAAGTCCACTTTCGTCATAAAAATGGAATTTTAAGTTGAAATAAAAATATGAAGTCCACGTGGTTTCGATACAATAAACATTAATAGTTCCATATGCGCTATTTTAAAATGTACTTTATAATCAAAATAATCATTATCTTACATTGATAAAAAATATATAACGTAGTTACATAAAATGATACACGTTTTGTTTTTTCTATACCAATCTACCATATAATTAAGAATAGTACAGAAACCACATACGAGCATCAAACAGAAGGCGACTAAACTACTCATAAATGAGTAGTTTTATGTTTTGACTATTAATTTCTTTGTAGACGTCGCTCAGTACGTAACTCCTGATTTAAATTCAACTATGCCGCGTTATGTCACTTTAAAGTGTAGAAATACTGCTAGATCTTAAAGAAACAGGATGGGATCACATTTCATGTGTAATAAGCAAACGAATGTTTAACCCTTATACTGCTAAACAACGATATATCGTTGTTGTTAATCCCTATCATAAAGTTCTAACCAGACTGATGCTGACGCCATAATCCCCAAAAGGGTAAATGAATTCGGGAACTGCTTGTTGCACTTAACCGTCAGTGGTATAAAACATTTTCAAAACATAAAAAATACTTATTCGGCGGGTTGTTATTTAGTTTCGTACCTATTTCAGCCCTACGGATTTATTTAATACAAAAAATGTTTTCTTACGCGCAGTAAAAATTTAAGCATTAAATTGTACAGCAAAGTTTCTTGAAAATGAATAAAAAATCATTTAAAATATTTTAATGAAAACGAACTACTTTGAACGACGTCACTTGTTCATATGAATCAACTAACGATAAAAGGGTTGTGGAAGATTTTCGGTTTGCTAATCGTCAATGGATCAATCAACAGAACCAACCGAGAAGAAGCGGAAGAGAACTTGCGACGTCACACGCGGATTAATGTCAGAAATACAAAACTTTAAAAAATCGTAGCGCTGATAATACGATACATAAAAATTGAAAAAAAAAAGCTATGTCAATGACAATTTTTTTTAACCACCAAACATCCCCATTATAAATTTACTTATGATGTTTAAATTCGCAGTGCTTTTAAGAAAAGAGAAACGACTAAACACAGGAATCTTCTAGCTAGTCGGGACCTGAAACAGAGAACTTTTTTACATTGCAAAAATAGTTAAATAAAAAATAAATCAATGCTAATAGTTAGATTTTTAATCACTTATATGATATTTGAGGAAAAAAATTATATTCGGTGTTTTCCCCGCTATTAAACCCGATCCAGTGACTACGAAAATATTGATATACTTCCGTAATGAATAACTAATTGAATAATTTACCTTTAATATAATAACTCTTATCTAGTTAGGTCCCTTTATCACCGGAAAATCCCATAATTAAGAATATAAACAAATAAGTAAAGAGCCATAAAACATAGAAATAATTCACCATGGAACCTAATGATTGTCAATTAGGACGTTTAAATATTGAAAAATCATTTGTTAATTTAATATAATGGGTACCCACAGTAATGGGAAATCAAAATGTTTTAGCTGTTCATTAGGTAGTAATTTTTACTCTACTAACAAAACATAATTATTACTATACAAACTCTATTCTACAAACTATTCTACAAACGAAACGTAAATGAGGTATATCAGCTCGATATTGATCCAAAAATACTTCAGAAAAAGCTTCTTCAATTTCGTGCTCTTCGTAAGAGTCATATTATAAATTATTATCACTATCACTTAAAAAAATATCGTTTTTGTCTAATTCACTTTCGGAATAGGTTGAGCTGCTAAGCCTCCGAGTTTCTCGGTGAGGTACTATTATTTCTTTATCACTTTCACTATCCGTTATCATTTTGAATGATTTATTTTGTAAATTTATTCACAATAAAAAGGACGCTTTGCAGAGTTAAATTGTTAGTTAGAGTAACAAAGTAAGATTAAAAATATATATAAATGTAAAAAATATGTAATTTACCTCAGCTGTTTGTAATTTTGGCAACTGTTGTCTATCTTGCTCAATCCATTATGCAAATTGCAAAATAAATTATTTTAATTAAATTACAAATTTAAATGCTTCAATTAAATTAACTTAACAATAGAATCACCATGTTAAGCGCCCTTGAGGTATTTTATTACGAAAATGGCGCTATATAAGTTATCCATAATTAATTAATTAATGCGTGAACTAGCTATTCGTGAAACGGAATATCTTTCTTAGAAGAGATATCAATTTGTGAAACAGTTGTAGAAAAACATTATTTTTTTTAATTAAAATTATATTATAAAAACTACCAAGGAATAATATCACTTCTTAGTATATTTACCGGTTACCTTTAAGTTTCAATCTAAATAACTCCCTACAAACATTTGGACATACTCAAAATATTGTTGATTAAAATAACTTGCATAAAAAATTTAAAGTATTTTTAGGCATTACTTAGGAGGTGAAATAATTTATCCAGATGAAACTCACCGACATCAATAAAGGTTTCAGCTCTTTTAGTTTGCAAAAGTCAACAGATGGAAGAGTGTAGGTAATGTAAAAATAATCATGAATGTAGATGTGTAAACATACCCAGAATAGTAAATATTTCGCAGTGTGTAAAGTGGTCATTTAAACCAGCCAATGACAGATCATAAGTCCTGTAAATAACTAGACTTCCATATTCCCTTGGCAAAAATGTTTTCCCTCTCTGTTGCAACAAATTTCAAGATATATATTACTCAATTTTTGTTAACATGCATTGATGGAAGTGGTAGGTTTGATAATATATAACAGAGCACTTTGCCCCGCAATCAACAAAAAAACCATCATAATTATTTCGTTTCAATTATAACTATTAAAACAATGCGCCTTGAAATTGCTGTACGAGATCAGTTTTGTTTGTTTTTATTTTCTTTCCGTACCGACTTCCGTATTCCTTCCTCTAAAATGTTTTTCCCCTCTGTTACAACAAATTTAGAAACATATATATGTACTTTAAAATATTTTTTTCATTTAAATTATTTATTGACAATTCTTGATGGAATTCCATTGTCATTTATTATTTATTTATTTATTTATTTATTTACGGACAAAGTCCATTATAAACATTACAATTAAAAGAAAAGTTAAGTTAAGTTAAGTCAATTAAGTCATGATGTAATAACTTATATTTACATAAAAGTTATTAATTTAAAAATACTTGGTACACTTCCACTTATTTTTATATGTACCTACACTTAAGATAATATTTAGTTTTATATAAATTATCCTTACACTGTATAATATTAACCAGTCTGAAGATGCCCATTAGAGGGTGAAAGAGCTAATTAATCCAAATAAATAAGTGGAAGTGTACCAAGTATTTTTAAATTAATAACTATATGTAAATATAAGTTATTACATCGTATTTATAAACATTGTTATTATTAAAGCTCACAAAAAAAATATGTTCATGTGCGCCCTATTTCAAGATTCAAAAAATAAAAATAAAAAATAAAATGAAAAAATGAATTAGAACGCATTTTTTATAATTTTTCGTATTTAGAATTTTTTGATCTTCAACAGTTCTGTCAAATACTTTATCCTTTGTAGTTAAATTCCCGCAGCGATACATCTGATGATTTGATAAAAATAATATTTTGACATTCGATTATTTACTAAATTTCGATCTTTGGCGTTGCACATCACTACTCCAAAATAAATAACTATCTAGGTAGGTGCATATCTACTCTCCAGAATGATATATAGTAGGAAACACTACTGCAGTTGTACATGGCAACACCAGGCGATACAATGTATGGAATTACTTTTCAGCGAGCCAAAATAAATTTCAAATTTTGTTCTGGAATAGTTAGACAAGGATGATTTCATGTCTATGGGATCAGTGCGATGAACAGAGATGGAACGATTTAAATGGCGTTCCTATAATTGCATTCAACAATAGCATAGAGGAGTTATGGTTAAGATGACATTAAGGTAAGAACCATAGAATTAAGAATAGTCTAGAAACCGCATACGCACATCAAACAGAAGGCGACTAAACTACTAATAAATAAGTAGGTTTACGTTTTGACCCATTAGTTTCTTTGCAGACGTCGCTCAGTACGCAACTCCTGATTTGAATTCAACTATGCCATGTCGTGTCCTTTGAAAATGTAGAAATACGGTTAGGATCTTAAAGAAACAGGATGGTATCACATTTCATGTGTAATTAGCAAACGAATGTTTAAGTAGCAAATGCTTAACTTTAAAATTGAATTATTTTTCCATCTGTCAGATTTACGAAGAAACAAAATGAACATTTCGTTAGTGTTGCCAGGGTAGTATTTTTTTTTACCCTACTTTGCTCATCTAATAAGAGAAACAGCTCTGTGGTGGACATTTGACCGACATTATCTTCAAAACATCAAATATTATTTAACAAGATATAAAAATATCCGTTTCATGTCAAATAAAATTTGTTTTATAATTTAAGCTTAAATTCATTAATTCAAATACTCTTATTATGACCCTTTACTTATCTTCTCTGTTGTGTCAATCAATATTCCCGGGTGCACAATAAAATTTTAGAGAAATTAATGAATGGCTTTTTTTTAACCTTACATTTGTGTTATGGTTATTTTTTCCCATCGTGTCACGTTACGCAGCGACATCGCGAATGCGCGTGGCGAAAGTGGGGCATAGTTGGGGAATTTTTGGACACAGTCCGATGTATTCAAATATGATTCTACGCTTCTTCTGGACTATTCTCAATTCTATGGTAAGAACCTTCAAATATATTTTAGCCTTTGGGTGCTAAGCAGTTTTTCGAGAATCTAATAAGAAATGCTATAATTTATATTTATCGTTGCAGTTGTAAGGAATACGTTTTTTTCCAAACACACTACTCTTTTAAAAATAATTAACTAATTACAAGAAAAATCTTTCTTTTCATTTATGGCTATTTCATGTACAATGGAGTAAGCAATATAGATAACATCTGCCGAAATTTCGATCACCCATCACATCGTCATGCAGTGGTTGTAAACCCTTTCCTACTTGTGAATACAAATAAATATTGAAAACAAAAGTTGTTTGAGCGATGGCGGGATATGCTTAGACCACCATAAGTGCTTCACATATAAAATTTTGTTTTATGTTTATATGGTAGAATTGACTCTGCACTATGTAGCTATTTTACTGGAATAAAAAAAGCTACTTAACGAGCTAAATTAAAGTTAATAGTTTCAATTAAAAAAACGGTAGCTTGGAATAGTATCAAGTCAATTATTTTATAATTTTATTTTATTATTTGAAAACGTTTTATGCCACTCACGGAAAAGTGCAACAGCAAATTCTAAAATTAATTTATCTTTTAGGGGATTATGACGCAGCAACAATCTGGTAAGATTTTTATTGCCCGGATTAGCAACAACAATATATTGTTGTTTAGCAGTCTAAGGGCTAAACAACGCGTACACATAATGCTAATAGTACAGACAAGGAGGATATTGCAAGCAAATGCGTTACGTAGGTCGAGTGTTTGTCATAATAATTATTAAAAAAATATGTCACTCTTGGGAGAACATCATGCATCAGGTTTGTGATTCTTTATGTTTTATTATACTGATGAAATTACTGGGTTACTTATTAGAAATGTAGTAAACAAATATGGCTAGTATCAAAATGTTTCGTGTACATCATCTTTATTTTGTTTTTATTCATTTCTGGGTAAGACGACATAAGGTAACACAGTCTAAAATGATATACTATGTTATCTTACCAAAGTATGAAGAATTTGTTTTTAAGTTTTTTTTCTCTTATTATTTCCTTTTCTTTTATTACTTTAAAGTTCCGTATTGAAATACAGAGAGATCTTACACATCAGCCACAGATGCCAAGACTGTAAAAATTTTTTCAAGTATATTTTTTTAAAGTGGCTACCAACTAAAATAAAGTTTACGCAAAATGATTTCAAGGCTTTAAAAAAGTTTTATTATCATTGTAACGGACGGTTAAATATGTGAATGAAATGCAATAATATAGTTAGGGCCCCCGGTATCTGTAGGCTAAATGTTGGACCCACAATAAAGGATGAAAATTCCACTTTCGGGTCTGACTTTAGCGATACCGGGGTACTATAGAGCAGGAATTTGTGTTACAGGCCCTAAAAAGGGCCTGAATCTAGACGTTTGACCCGTTATTGCCCTAACATGCATTTGTATAAAGACTAAGGACTGCCTTAAAAAAGGCATTTTGTAATTGATGTGGCGCGTGCGGCGGCTCGCAGCGAAGTGACCGGGCCGAGCGCCGGCACCTCCCTATATGCACTTTGGGGGAGGCGCGCCGGCCGGGTATAGTGGGAGCGGTATTTCCCCCCCCACTCCCGTATTGGCCTAACGCCGGTTCGGACGCAGGTAGCGGGAGCCCGCAACACGCCCTATATAATGTGTACATTTAAAACAATAAACATTGAGTTCGCCTCGAGACATCAAGTTAGTCTGATCGTTTCATTTCGTCACCCCGCCCGACCTCCCGCTCTACTACTGGATCTACACCTTGGACTTGACCATCGCTTCACCCCAGGACTACGAACCAGTATCTTCCACCGACCTACGCAGTGACACCGGACTTGAGAGGAATTTCGAGACTTCATAACTTTCGGGATTTACGACCCCGAGAGCGACGACGGCAGCGAGACACGGCCAACACCTACCCCTTGCTACAGGATTGTGGAATACAGTCCAAACTGTTACTTGTACAGTACAATCATTATGGCGAATGGATCATGTCCAATAAATTTAAACCTAGTCAGTGAAAAATTCCCTTCTCTCTTTTCTTAATCCAATGAAGTGCATATCTTTCAGCAAACAAATACTAAGGCTACCAGATTAAAGAGGAGCTCCTTCGGGCATTTTTTCTCGTTCGTCAATTTTTCCGTATATTTATGTGGGCATCGCTAAGGAGACTTATGTCCTCACGATGTGCCATATGTGATGGGCAAGCTGTTTAAAAATATATTTTTTTTGTAAAAAAAAATATTAGAGTTCTTATTATTACCCAAATATTTCAATTTAGGTGGCCATTTTCAATGAGTTGTAAATAACTCACGATTAAAAAATGGAAATCAAGTTAGGGTAGAGTGGGGTTTGAACCTCGGACCTCTAGCTTGTGAGTCTGCAACACTTGCCACGGGACCACAACCCGATTGAATTGAATTGAATGAATTTTGAAATGCGCTTACGTTGAAAAGCATTCAAAATAATAACAAAAATTAATTGAAATATTATGTTTTAACAATTCATTTTGAGTCGGGTTGTGGTCCCGTGGCTAGGGTCTTGGACTCACGTATCAAAGGTCCGTGGTTCGAATCCCACCCTACCCCAACTTGATTCCCATTTTTTAATAGTGAGTTATTTACAACTCGTTAAAAATGGTCCTCAAAATGAAATATTTGCGTAAATTATAAGAACGAAAATATTTATTTTTTCTTAAAATATAAACAAATATGTACATCATTGCTATGTAATTATCCTTCATTTTTTAATACTCTGTTTTGCCTCTTTTGTATATTGTAAAAAAACAAAAAAAAAATTCAATTTCCTCTCAACGATTTCAAAGTTGTTGAATCCCACAGTGAGAACTGATAACACATTTCCACCACGATTCTTTTTTCCTTACAATTTTTCGACAGTTTAAAACTAAGGCTCTTTAGTATGTGCAACAGAGAAAAATATCCGAGCTACGCACGAAAGAGAGAGATGACTAGCATTTTCAATTCTGATTGTGAAACCGTTTTCATACCCCCATTAAATTTACGAGAAAGAGATGGTAATTTAGCGTACAGTGGGAGTGAAAGAAAGGATGGAAGAAAATAATTTCTATAGTCTATTGGTGACAACTTCTACCGAGAGTAGGAACTAGATTTTACTGCACTTGTAAAAATCAAAACGGCGTCTCGTGGATATTTAATATGAATAAATATGTAATTGGTAAACTTAGAGTATATATGTATATACTCTAAGTTGGTAAAGTAATGTTAAAATGCGTAAACTCCTAAAGACCACAGGTTCAATAAAATACGCGCGTGGCGGTTGTAGGTCAGATAAAACCCAGTTTCAAAAGTACCATTTTAGATATTTTAGGTGTGTTTTTCAATATTATCTAATTTCATTCTAATTATTTTTTATTTGTTTTTTTAAAAGAAAACAACAGCCATTGTCACAAAAAACAATACAATATTTACAAACAAAAAATATGGGCCAATTACAGTTCTCCATACATAAGTAAATACAATGCAAAAAAATATATGAAAAAAAGTGTACCCGTTAAAAGCCATTCCGTATAATTTCACTTGAAAAAAATAATATAAAACAATAATAATGAAAAATAACATAATAATATGAAAAGATTTCGACAGATCAAAATATGTTTTGAATCCATGGAAAGTCGTGTGTTAAACTTTTGTGTACAATTTTGAATTATTTTGTTGTGGAAAAAGACGCAAAAATTACTTTTCACGTAGGCAATCGATAATCTTCAATACTATCGGGTTTTATAGGACCCATATTCGCTAAGTGTGAATGAATAATGATATTCAGGTGAGAGTGTTGAGGGGGATTGTACCGGATAGCATAATCCGTGAGGCGAAACATATGGGCGAAGGTGTATATTTTAAATTCTGTAATTTCCTGCCGGTAAAACAACTTTGTGACTACAAATTGATTGTAGATCACTTTGTTGATTCGGAATATAAAAAATGAGTTTTCCATACTCACAACACTAGATTTAAAACTAAAGGATCCCTGTTTGTTCCCTGAATTACAAATTACTTCGGAGAGCGAACATTAAATTGCATTGTTCCAAGATTGTTCAGTGATCTCCCACAAACCATTATTAACATGAAAGCCTGTTAATAAATAAATTTGTAAAATATAAATGTAATATAAACCTGTCATAAAAAAAAATGTGTCCCACCGAAAAGTCTTTGGACTTAGTGGGTAACAAATTCTTATATGTACTTTTTAATTATTAAATAAACGCTGCTCTGTAGCACTGAAACTGAAATATAAAGGATAATCAATTCCTGTAACTATCGAAAGTGATGATTTTTGAAAGCGATGAAAGTATATCTAAATGTGAGATCATTGTGAACGGAGATATTATAAATCAGGTAGAAGAATTTGTGTATCTGGGAAGTATGTTTATTATGTATGGAAAGACTGAGAAAGATATTGAAAGGAAGGTGAGTGCCGGGAATAGGGTGAACGATGCACTAAAATCTACATTGGCACGCAAATGTTCGTCGCATGAGGCAAAACTAGCAGTTTACAATGGATTTCTGGCGCTGACCCTTATGTATGGGAGCGAAGTATGGAATTGGAAAAACAAATTTGAAAGAAGGCCGATTGCTGTCGAAATGCAATTTCTAAGGCGAATGTGTCGTAAAACGATGTGTGATAGGTGTACAAATGTCGAGATCCATGCATTATTTAAGGCTGAGACTAGCTTTATCGAGAAAATCGAGAAAGAGGCGCTGCGTCGGTTTGGCCATATAGAGCGAATGGACTGCGAAAGAACGGCTAAAAGGATTTGCGATGCAAATGTAGATGGATGCAGAAAACGAGAAAGACCGAGAAAAACATGGCACGACAAATCTAATAAATGCTTTAAGATGGACATGTCAAGAGTAGGAATAATTGGCGTGCGTGCAAAAAAATATGTGTGAATGTAGAAAAAGCGAGGATTTCACGCAGACAGAGTGACATGGCGTTATACACTCCGAGCCTACTCCTTCGGGGAAACGGTGTGTTGGTTGGTGTTTGTTTTTAAAAAATATTTTGAATTCTTCAGGTAGCCAGAAAAGCTTTTTTTTAATTGTTTTTTTTTTACAAAATATTTAACGTATATTTTAATTGAACAACCTCTAACTAAAAAAAAAATTGACAAACATGATAAAACATGAACAACATCTTATAATACAAATAATTTTAATTGTCATCATCGCCTAATGGCGCATAAAGCTCTGCATTGGTACGGCAATGGCAACTTGGCTTAATTTTTTTTAAACTTAAAGGTAAGATAATCAGTCTAACACTTCAGGTGCCAGTCCAGGGACTATGAAATATTCTAGTTTAAAAACACTGTTTTAAAATAAATATTTTATGTTGACCATGTCGGGAATCGAACCCGAAACCTCTTGCATGGTAGAAAAACGCGCTGACTATTTAAATACGAGGCGGACAAATTAGTTTGTAGTTAATTGTTTTATTAAAAACATTTTTCTTTTAATTTTAAAAATTCCCTTTTACTTCATGAGACACCACTGGGAGACATTTCTATGGTTTACTAATGTAAGAAAAAAAAAGAAAAATTAACATGTTATGATTCGTGCTTCTGGTCAGGAGTTGAACTTAAATTTGCAAATGAAATACACTGCCGATCAAGTTTTGGGTAGGTACATCGATATCATGCGCGGTCCGTTCATAGAACGCATGGAACCATTGGTTCCCCTAATTTAGACAAATAATGTTTATAAAAAAAGCATGTTTAATAAATTAATTATCAGACATGATACCTAACATTTAGATTACTATAAACAAATAATGTAATAATAATTGTATAAATAGTCGCGATAAACTGCCGAGGAATTTTAATATTGCCTTGTAAAAAAATGTTAAAAAGAAACATTACTTTTAAACTTATAATCAGTCATGAATTTTTAAATTACGATTTTTTACTAAAAACATTAAATTTGTTAAAACTTAACGATAGAAGAAAAATTATAGACCTTTTTATTTTATTAAAAATTATAAATTCAATATGGGATTGCCCTGAACTATTCTCTCTCGTCAACTTCAGGGTGCCTGGAAAAAAGACTAGACAGGGGCCACCGTTTTGTAGCAACAATTCACTGACAGTGTATACTTGTAATGCCGTATTAAATAGATTTCATGAACTCGGCAATAGTTATTCCCACGTATCTGATATATTTAGTGTAGGGTATTGTTCCTATAGAACAAACCTTTTGAACTTTTTCAAAGATGGTGAATGGTAATTATATTTATTTATTCATGCATTTCATAATATATATATATATGTAGTTTTTTGTTCACTTTGCCTAGCTGTGTGAAACAGTACTTATGATTTTCTTGTTGTTTTACTGTAGAATGCTTTATTATTCAAACTTTCTACTGAATATGCTGTATAATTTTTAGGTTAAGTTAAGGGCAGTGTATATTATTATGTGCCAATTTTTATATATATGATTCCTCTGTACGTGTGATGTCACTGAACTCCTCATAAACGGCTTACCGATTTACGTGCGGTTTTTTAGAGAAATATAGATATTTGCGCTGTGCGTATTCGTAGATATTCAAATCTTCAATCGAGTATGTAAAAAAGAAGTAAAGAGCATAAATACTTTATTCATCGATCTACCAGGGTTGCATTCGAGGAGAATGCATTTACGAAAAAATGGAAAGATGTTGTTTTTTTGTGGATAAAAAAAGTTTGTTATTGAATGTTTACAAACAGCATTTGTTTTTTGTGAATCTCAATAAGATTCTTTCCTTAAATTCTTTATAATTTCTACCGATTTATTTCTTTTTACTGCATTTTTGTTAATACTTAAATAATATTGAATTTAATATTTTTAAAAATCGTATTCCTACATAAGTACATCCCTCTGTTGGTGAGAAGACCAGAGTTTGACGTTTGCAAAAAGAGTGCAATATTTGAAAAAATATTTATTGTTTGTTTTGGAATTCAACCATAAACAAGTACCTACCTAAATTTAATATTTGAATATTTACAATTTTAAGTTTTGTAATTTAATTACAAACAAGTACCTAGGTACCAACTTATCAATAAAAAGTGTTTTTCCAAGGCAAGTCAACGTTCGGGCAGGACAACGTCTGTCGGGTCAGCTAGTTACTTTTATATTAATTGCTTCCCTAATCAAAAACCCCACCGCACGCTCCTGATCGATATGTATCAAGGAGACGCGTACGCCATTATTACACAATTACACACCTTCATTATGACGTCATAGTTAAACTAAATTTTCACGAGCGATCACGAAGATACACTTCTTCTTCTCTGGTTTCAATCCTGGGATTGGCTGGCAGCAATTACTTTCATTCTTCTTCTCCATTCCTCCCTGTCTTGTGCGGCTCTTTTAAAGTCAACATATGATGAGCAGCGCACGTCCTCTAATAGGTCCTCCAGGTACTCTCGGCGTGGGCGTCCCCTAGAGTTTGTCCCCTCGGTCATCCCCTCCATTATGACATGCAGGAAGCCTTCTTGACGTATTACATGGCCGATCCATCTCGCTCGCCTTTGGGACAAGGTCCTGAGCAGGAGCCTTCCACCTTCGATTCTTTGGAGAACCTCCTCATTTGTAATGCTGTCTCTCCAAGAAATTCCTAGTAGATACACTACCGACACTTTATCTTCAAGTTTTGAGGTAGGTACATCGATATGCATCGAGAGCACAAGTACCCCACGGTACACATATCTACACCTTAAAAGAGATTTATTTTGTTCCACCTAGCAATTTTTGCTTCAATAACTATTTATTTATTTTTTTATCGTTCTGAAGTGACCATCATTTTTCTTAAAACCGTAATTAAATTACAAAAGAGAAATAAAATAGTTTTTAAGGCCAAATTAATTCTGATTCTTAACTGTGAGTTCTCAAACCGAACGGCTAGATGATGCTACTTTTGAATATAGCAGCATCTAGCCGTTCGGCTTGAAAACCACTAATTTTCTTAAATTGCCCGCCCTTATGCATATGTATGTAAACCATAGAATAAGCAATAGTCCAGAAATCGCATACGCACATCAAACAGAAGGCGACTCAGCTACTCATAAATGAGTAGGTTTACGTTTTGACCCATTAGTTTCTTTGTAGACGTCGCTCAGTACGCACCTGCTGATTTGAATTAAACTATGCCGTGTTGTGTCCTTTTAAAGTGTAGACATACTGCTAGGGTCTCAAAGAAACAGGATGCAATCACATTTTAAGTGTAATTAGCAAATGAATGTGTATGTAACAAATGCATTAATTAAAAATAGAATTATTTTTCCACTTGTCAGATTATCGAAGAAACAAAATGAACATTTCGTTAGTGTTGCCAGGGTAGTATTTTTTTTTACCCTACTTTGCTTATCTAATGAGAAAATTAATAAAATTGAATCTCGAATTAAACAACTCTGTGGTGGACGTTTGACCGACATTACCTTTAAAACATCAAATATATTTTGACATGATATAAAAATATTCGTTTTATATCATATAAAATTTTCTAGGCATTTTAAGTTTAAAGATCATAAATTCAATTACTCTTATTAAATGATCCTATTCTTATCTACTCTGTTGTGTCAATCAATGTTTCCGAGTGCACAATAAAATTTTAGAGAAATTAACAGATTGCTTTTTTTACCTTATATTTGTGTCATAATTATATTTTTACCATTGTGCAACATTACGCGGCGGCATCACGAATGCGCGCGGCAAAAGTGAGGCATAGTGGGGGAATTATTGGACACAGTCCGATGTATTCAAATATGATCCTACGCTCCTTCTGGACTATTCTTAATTCTATGCTGTACATATTTCACAGTTTTTAAGATGATATTGATATATTGTTAAATATTATAATACTATGCTATACATTTTACTTAACATACTTAGGTAAATAAAAATGAAGATGACGCAGTTAATTAGGAATGGCGAAAATCACACATTCATAATTTGTTGGTATTGTTGCAATGTTTTATGTTGGATGCCCTAGGTATAATTGAACTGTTTTGAGCTAAAACCTCTGGCGTTTTCAAAAATTTTAAAAATAATAATGAAAAATTAAAAAATAATAAAATTATTTAAACAGTAAAGTTGCAATAACCTAGTCAAAGGTACATATTTATAGATTTAACTTTTTCTCTTTCTACGACTAAAATAAATATTTTTACAATAGTTAGACTCCTTTGCTATGTATTTAATCACCATCATCATCATTCCCTTTCCGCACCTAATGGTGGATAGGGCACTGTATTGGTACACCAATTGCAGCCTATCTTGATCATTTTTGTTACATAAATATAAGATGATCAGTCTTACGCTTCAGGTACCAACCAGTCCAGGAATTATGAAATATTCTAGTGTAGATACACCCTTTTAAATTATTATTTTTTTTATTTAAAAAAAATAAAAATATTGGCGTTCTTATAATTAACCCTAATATTTATTTTTAAGGACTATTTTCATCGAGTTGTAAATAACCCACTATTAGTAAATGGGAATCAAGTTGGAGTAGAGTGGGATTTGAACCATGGACCTTTGATCCGTGGGCCCAAGACACTAGCCACGGGACCACAACCCGAATCAATTTCTTTTCAACCATGTCGGGAATCGAATCCGAGACCTCTTGAACGGCAAGCAAACGCGCTGATCATTACACAACGAGGCCGACAATTTATTAAATAGCAAGTTTAAGCTTGATTTGACTACTTAGTGTGAAAAATATCAATACAACTGATCTGTTTTTTTAGGTTTAACCATACTCACTACTCATCCATTAACAATAAAATAACTAAATATTTAACCAACTTACTTTCTAAACATTTGCATTAAATTAAGTAAATTGTAGCAGTCACTATTTTATCAACAATTAAAAAGTCTCCTTAAATAACGATAATTCTCCACTCTAGTATTTCCATAAAAAAAACAATAATTGTTTTTAAAAATAACCCCAAAACAGTTTTATTTATTATCAAAAATTAAAAGGACATCCTTAATATTTCGGTGAATATTATATATGGTAAATGCTTATTTATTTATTTCACTTATTTTTTATTTATTTTATTTATCTATTTTTTATACTTTAACAATGTTTGTATTCTTTTTTTTCACATAATAATGTTCCCTCACTGGGGTGTTCCGTACCGAGGGAATCATTTTACAATAAGTAAAACATGCTTTAAATTAGTTATTTAACAAAGTTTATATAATAATAAAATAAAAACGTAATTAATCTAATTAACCAAATTATCATTTACATAATAAGCAATATAAACTAAAATAATAATTAAAAACATAACCAATTTATATAGACCTGTAGACCAAATTTCATAAACAGTACACAAATTTTTACTTATTTGGCTTGACCCACTCAGTGCGCAACTCACCTCCACTATCCATTTCTTAATAGCAATTTTATATTGTGAGTACTTATTAATTGTCTTTATGGATAATGGAAGTAGATTGTACACTTTAACTGAGTAGTAGGCCAATCCTCTTTGACCGAAAGTTGTATTAATTTTTAATTGTTTTTGCAGCATCAGGGTGGAGTATCTAGTAACTATTATATTTGTGGAAGGAGTTATGGAAGGTAGATAATAATGTTTGTGCGCGTACAGTAACAGAGCTTTTACATAAAGTTGTTTTACAGATGTTACATTAAGATTTACGAATATACCTAGGGAGCTAGTTCTGATTGGGACTCTTAAGATACATTTTATTAAAGCTTTTTGTGCAATTATTATTATTTATTGAAATCATACAGTATTTTTAACAAACTTAAGATAAAAGAAACCAATTTTAAAAAATAAGACTAATTACAGATTTCACAAGATTTTTTTATGAATACAGAAGGAGAGTCGAAAAAAAGAAGGAAAAAAAATCAAATAAAATAAAAATTACGTAAAAGGGAGAAGACACGGTATAGTTCCAACTCTACCCCCTCCCCTCTATATTTCCTTCCATGAACATTTATATTTATTACTAAAAATTCACAACCAACAATAATTTATTAGATACACGTATTAGATATATGTAAAAGTAAATGTTAAAAGTTAAGCAAGATATAAATTTAAAACGTCTTTAACAGATCTGATAAAACTATAGAATTTACAGTGTAAAATGTCGATGCTACTAAAACTAAAACATAATATTATTATTATTATTATTATGGATAACTTATAGAGCGCCATTTTCATAATAAAATACCTCAAAGGCGCTTTACATAGTGATTCTATTGATAAATTAATTTAATTGAAGCTTTCAAATTTGTAATTTAATTAAAACAATTTATTTTGTTGTCACATGCTACGGGTTTATTCAAATGATTTAGAGAACAAGTGGGTTTTAAGTTTTTTCCGAAACATCGGCTTTCACAGCCTCGCACCTCTGCTTGGAGAGCATTCCATGCCATGGGGCCTGCGACCGCAAATGCGCGTTCACTAAATTTAGTGCGCTGTTTGCGTAGAGGTATAAAAACTTTTCCTTTTGCCTTAGACGTAGCTGATCTAAGCACGAGACGCCTGTCAGCAAGTTCATCTGGAATGCATAGTTCCCTTAGATATTCCGGAGCAGAGTTGTGCAGCGACTTATACATAAGCCAACAGAGTTTGTATTCGACCCTCTGTGGAAAACGTAGCCAGTGTAGTTCCCGAAGTGGTGGAGTGATATGACTGAACTTAGAGATTCCGAAAATAAGTCTCGCTGCGGCATTCAATACAGATTGTAGGCCAGTCATTTTGTTCATTGGTAGACCTGCATAGATACCATTACAATAATCAACTCTAGACACTACAAACGCATTTATTAATTGACGGGCGGCATCAACCGGCAAATTTTTGCGTATGCATTAAATTTGTCTTAGCTGGTAAAAGCATGAACTTATCGTTCTACTAATTTAAGCGTCAAGAGAATGGTCAGAATTGAGTAAAACTCCCAGTAGTTTAACGGTGGGTAAAGCGGTACTCCCTACATTGGGTAGGGCCGTATCCTGGATCAAATTCTGTCGTCTGGCTGAAGCCACCCACAGTTGTTCAGTTTTTGATGGGTTTAATGTTAGTATGTTTTCAGCCATCCAGTTTCCTATTTTCTTGATGCATCCATCAATTAAATTGACAAGCACACTTCTCTCGCCTGGTTTGCAATAAAAATAAATCTGCGTATCATCTGCATAGCAGTGATACCACAATCTACAATTGGCGGCCTCCATGGTGTAGTGGTCAAGACGCTTGACTCACGCACGGAAGGTTCCGGGTTCGATTCCCGGTGAGAACACAAAAATTAAAATGTGATTTTTCTCAAGCCTGGGTGCTCTGTGATGTAATTCACCACTGTAATTAGGCCTCCTGGCCTGTTGTGGTGCAAAAAAAAAAAAAAAAAGTGATACATTCTTTGATAATGTTCTCTATATCTTTAGTGTAAAGGAGATAGAAGAGTGGTCCGAGTACTGACCCTTGAGGCACTCCTGTAGTCACCCGAAAGTTAGTTGAGCTTTTACCCTGGAACACAACTGCATATTCTCTTTCATTAAGATATGAACTGAACCACATATGTGCCTGATCACGGATACCATAAGTTTTCTCCAGACGTTCAAGCGAAATATTATGGTCTACACTATCGAATACAGCACTCATGTCCAGAAGAGCCATCAACACCAGATTACCAGAGTCTACCGCCGTTATAATGCCAGATAGTACTCTTATCACTCCCGTCTCCGTGGAATGAAAAAGTCGGTATGCCGATTGCCTTACCGAAAATAAAGAATTCTGCTCGATATAGTTAACGAGCCTATGAGAAACTATTTTTTCTACTATTTTCGATACGATGGGAAGATTTGAAATAGGGCGAAAACTGGAAAGATCTTCCACATCTGGTTGAGAATTTTTTAAAAGTGGAGTTACATTTGCTTTCTTTATGGTAGTATGTATTCTTTGAAGAGTGCTATTCTTCATATAATTAGTCTGTGAGCTCGGAATGTCGAAGAGTACAAAATGACGAGTTCTACGGACAGGGACTCGATCTGAAATGCTTATAACAATTTCTGGGCTATCGATTAAGTTATAGAAAGCTTATATCCAACATGATACACCGAGTTGCGAGATTTTTAATTTTATGAAAATTAGCGAACTCAGTCTTATTTGAAAACGTTACATTATTTTACAATTGTAATTGTATAAGATAACAGTTTTTAATATGTTCATTGCGATTTTTATAAATATTATATTGAGGATTCCAAATCGGAGAACCAAACTCTTTACGTACATACAAATTGTTTTTTTTCTTAATGTGTCAGTTCTCGTAAACGGTTTGGTTGATTGTGTGACAAACCCTTACATTTTGTACGCTTTTTCTACAGTATTATCAATATGCTTGTTATACATATGCGTTATTGAAAAAAGAACGATCTAAGGGATGCGGGCAATCCTAAGAGTAATTGTTGAGGAGTGGACGAGGTGTGAAGAATACCTCGTCCTTGGCGGAGGAGAATTCAGTAAGTGGACTGTATTGTTGGGGAAGAAAGGTTGCGCAACTCCACTAACCTGCTGACGATAAGGCGTGATGTGTGCTGGATCCCTGGTGAAGCTGGCGGTCGTGACACGCTGGCACAGCTCGTATGTATGGATCTGGCGGTTTAAAAGGACGCAGGCACGTTTGATGTTAGATTGGTACTGATTTTCAATGGTGTTACCGGCACTCACACGTAGTATTATTGTTACATGGAGTGCGCTAGGAAATGGGAAGGACAGGTAGGCAGATATGGATTTGGTCCGAACAGTAATAATGCTCTAGGAAAGCCCTTAAGTTCTATTGCATAGAACAAAAGTGTTCCAAATTTTTTATTTGGTTTTAGTTTGGGTTTTAGTTAAACAACTAACTTGTAATGGATGGTTCCGGTTAGCGGTTGCAATTCTCAACCTAAACACCAAAGACCTATTGTATTGCTGTAATATGTAGCTAATTTCGTGGTTAATAATCATACAATGGTTTTTTCAGTATGAGCGACTCTATTAAATTATTATTTAGGAAAGTGATTTTTGAAATTGTTTTTTTTTCGAAAAAGATAATGTAGAATATTTTGCAGAAAAAATAAGCCACAAATATGCATCCTATTATTATTTGGCAACTTAACAACTTGTGGCGTTTAGATATTTTCAAACTCTAAATAACACAATTTTTGCGAATTGTAAAAATGGCACAAAATAATTGAATAAATAATAAATTGAGAACATTTTATAGAATAATAAGTAATATTTTTTGCAAGCTGAAAATTAGATGGCCAAACGCTAAAAGTTTCTAGAACCATGTTTTAGTGTCTTTTTTACGGTTAAGATTTTACTGACAACAAATTTGAACACTAAAGTAAGATGCCTTAAGTGGGTACTTCGAACAGTTTTTTATAAGAGGGTGAGAATCATTAATTTTTATGAAATTTTCCACTTCGCGTAACTATATTAGCGGGGTATTTTTTACTAAGAAAGCCTATATGGGCAACGCGGTGGTTTAACGTGCTAAAGAATCGAATTTTCCAGAGAATTCCCGCAAAAGGACGAATCCTTTTCATTGCGTAGTTTTTCCGGCGCCTAAGACGCAGGACTCCGCTTGCTCAAAAGCCTCGAAAATGGCGGACGCATTTAACTGAAAACGCCAACTGAGCCGTCAGACAGTAGCACATAAGTGCGTATATCGCCTGTACTAGTTTTCGGCCGTCGAGAGCGTGGTGGCTAGAGATGAGAATGAATTAGTCGACTTCGCCGTGAATCGACAATTCGCACGTGAGATCATTTGCAATCGAATACGTATTAGAATGATTAATTCACAACATTGTCTATGGTATTCAATCAATGTCAATACTTTTTTAGCTCAAAGGCAGCAATATTATATAGGCCCGAGGGTATATAACCTTATCCCAGTTTCGTGGAAATGTGGTGGGATTGCCAGGCTGAGGAAGGTGTTGACTGCATTCTTAATCCATATTGGTCGGAGGGAGTCAGAGAATTTGTTGTCCGATGTAGAAGGACGTAAGCTGGTTGCTTGTTTTAATAGTAATGACGTGGGACTTAGGATATAGAGATTTTGGTATTATTTATGTTTTCTCTGGATATTCATTGTTTACCTTTAAGACTGAAAAAGCACACATTATGATAAAACTCTAAATACTTTTAAATATCATTATAAAATACATAATTTACTGCCTTAGAACGGGGAAGCTATCCCTAGTTAGGCAGTTTAGATGAACTAACAGCAAAAATAAAAAATATGTATGTTTACTGTTACTACTGAATTAATTTGTTGTATAAATAATTACTTGTATATTGCTGTAATAAATATGTAAAATAATAAAAAAATAAAAATAAATTCGAGCAAATAAATATGTTCCAAACAGCCGCATGTGCGATAAAAAAGAAACATTGATTTAATTAATAATGACATTCCGTCCCGTGCTTAGACAGCTAGCTCCGTTTTAAAAATGGTGTTTACTTTCTTTGGCAGATTCCCATAAGGATTTTAAAATTTTGACGGATTTTCTTAGTTTTACTCACATAGTATATAATTTTACTTTTCCCGTTTATTAATTGCAAACAACTCAAAAAAAAAACCTTTTTATACTTGATTGTGAATATCTAATGGAATTAGCTGCTAGTCAAATCTTTAAAATATTGTTTTTTTCCGTCTAAAACACTTGATTCACACACAGAAGTTACTGATTGGATACCCGGTGAGATTACAGTAGGTAATCATAAGCGAGTTTCTCTTAAGTAAATGACGTAATTTATCTCTGTAATTCGGCTATTGGACGTGTGTTTTGCAAAACAGCAGGATTGAATGATAATTTAAATTGTTATTATTGACTTTCGACTAATGATGTTACATAAGTCTATATAGAATACAAGACTTCATAGATCATTGCTTTAGTTCGTTTTTGTCCAACGGACCATTTTCAACGAAATCGGGTTAAGTGAACAGGAGTTCTGAGAAAGCTTTTATTTATAAAATTCGAATGAGGGGTTTTTAAAAAAATTTCGTCTTAAGTTGTGGTCATTATTTATGCCTATTTAAAAAAGTTTTAAAGCTCTATTTTTGCAGATTTGTGTTTTGGTTTGTTGGGCAATAAATTCTAAGTTTAGTGAGTAAAAAAAAAGGGAAACCAAACCCTTTAAAACAGTGTTAAAAAAAGTGTTTGTCTATTATTTTTTATTTATTTCAGTACCAAAAAAGACTTGATTTACTTGTATTTAATTTTATTTTATTAATATATATAAGATTTCTATATTTTTATGTAAAAATTATTATACTGTGTTACCAAAATATTTGAAGAGAGAAATCCCTGCAAAAAAACTACTTTCGCAGTTTGGCGGGAATTAAGTAATTGTTCAAAAGAATGCTTATGTAAAAAATTTCAATAAAAAAAAAAAGCTGAAGCTACGATATCTTTCTAGTTAAAAAAAAAAAATGGAGTCATATTTTGCTATAACGAACTTAAATGAGATAATTATGGAAAATATATTAATAAACGTAATGTGTTAATTTTTTTTAAATACCTGTATTACAAAATATCTCGTATTTTACTTAATGTAACATTTCGTTACAGCACCGTCTCCAGAGGGATTTTTTAGCGCAGTCTTTTAAGAGTTAATTAGGATGAATCGATTCCAGCAGTTCGATTCTTGCATCACTAGTGGTCAGTACTAACAAGTCGCACGAAGGCGCCGCCCGCGTGCGTTGAGTTTTGGAACAATTTCGAATTATTTGGAACATAAAAAACCTACAAGATAGAAAAATAAAGCTTTTTCGAACAGTCGCGATCCGATCGTGTGGCCTTTAAGACCGGAAAGAGATGTCGCGTTTTTAATGTAATTATTATCATTTTCCAAGTTTCGCATGGATTATAAGTATATTTTTAATTTGATCGATTGGGGAATGTCAATGTTTTGACTCTATGTGTTGTGATTTGATTTGAAATGTGTCAAGTTTTGTTGTGCCTACGTGAAAATTGTAGAAAAAACCTTTAATGGATAGTTTTATTAAATACAAAATTAATTTGACCGAGCGGAATACAAACGTAAGTGCAAATTTATTTAACCTACAACTTTAAACCTAACCCAAAAATTTTCGCCGGGTATTTTTAATAAATAATATGTATGTAAAAAATGGGAGAAATAAGTTTTGAATCAAATCAAATATAATCTGATAACAAAAACGCACGTCCAATCAAATAAAACACAAATTACGTAACAATTTTATTATTATTACACAGAATTTTGAATTAAATAATTCACGTCACTGCATTTGAAAAAAAACGAAAAGACAGAATTTGATATTTTTCTGGGTCATTATACATAATACGTAAAATAAGTCGATTATTTCCAAACACCTCTATTAAGTTTTAAACAAAATGAAAAAATCACAAAAAAAACTATTTATAATATTGACACGCAACATCCACCTTTTTTTTTATTTTTCTGTAATCTATTACGCCGACGTTTGTAAGGTGTTATTTTTTATATATAAAATTACATTTAAACATTTATCGGAGGTTTGAAATTATGACACGTATACATAACTTAAATTCATCATACAAAAATATATCATATAAATATTTTATGTATTCATACATAAATAAAATAATTAAACATCTTTTTAGTAGTAATATTTGGTAACAATTATTTGACACGGTCGCTGAAACTTTTTTCCCATAGGTTTCTCTTATATGGACACGTAATATAACGATCTAATTTTTAATAATATTTCACTTCCGATTGAATCGTATTATGGTTTAAAGAATCATAATTGGTAACTGTTTTTTATACGGACACAATATCTCCTCCTTTCATATAATTACTTCAGTTTTTTTTATTACTTATGTCTTTTAGAGTGACGGCTTTAGCCGGCATACCCACAAACGTGTTAACAATAAGGTTATTTCAAACACTACCTCCTTTAGAAGAACTGCCTATGATTTTTACCAACTTTTATTGCGTTTTTTTTTCTCCAAGTAATAGTGATTTTGCGTTTAGTTACTATTTACAACTTTTTACATTTAAATGAAATCCAAAAATCAAGTCATATATTACAAATCGTAGTTTATTTATTAATTTAAACACGTTGTATTCAATAATAATAATAATACTGTTTGGATAATTTATATAGCGCCATTTTTGTGAAAATCACCTCAAGAGAGCTGTACCATAAATAAATATCCCGGCACGTCTTGCAGCTACAGAATAGATGGACGGTTGGGGGTCTAGTTCCTCGTCTCCAATTATGATATATTACAATTATGATATAATAACAGCACGTCTTGCAGCTACAGAGCGCATGGACAGTAAAAAATCTAGCCCCTATTTACATTTTTATTTTTAAACATTTTATTTGACAATGAAGTTTAGAGTTTATGTGATATTTAAAAAAACGAAATAAAAAGCAAATCTATAAAAATAGAAGTTAGATTACAACAAGTCTTGCAGCTACTGAGCGCATGGACGGTTGAAATTTTAGATTCCATTTACTAACAATATTTTGAGTTTGTCCAAATTTTTGTAGACAAGGACTGGATTCAACACTCCCTGGGGAGCTGTTTATATTAACATATTACAACAGAGATGAAGAACATTTAAGAGAAGGTAATATAGAAGTCCAGGCATCTACAGGGCTTATGACCTGTCAATGGCTGGTTTAAGTGGCCACTTTACACACTGTGTAACATTCACCATTCTGCATATATTTGAACATCTATATTCCTTTAATTCTTTCATCTGTTGATGTTTGTGAAGTTAAAGAGCTGAAACCTTTATTTATGCGGGTGAGATTCATCTAATTGAATTATTTCACCTACATACTAGGCAACGCCTGAAAATATTATTTTTTCAATTTCTATACTTCTTCATGGACCAGGTAATTTATCAACAATATTTTGAGTTTGTCCAAATTTTTTAGACAAGGACTGGATTCAACTCCCTGGGGAGCTGTTTATATTAACATATTACAACAGAGAACAGTCCTTGTCTACAAAAATTTAGACAAACTCAAAATATTGGTGTAATAGTTATGATTTAATTTTGGTTATTTTCTATAATGTTCTTTTGTTCTGTCTGCTTTTAATATGGCCAGACTTAAGATTTTGGTTTATCTGATCATGCCACGTCTTCCTCGGTCGTCTTCGTTTCACGTTACCGTTCTTTTTCGCCATATACACTTGTTTTGCCATTCTTTTGTCGTCCATTTATTCTGCATGACCTTTCTTAATTTTATTTATTTATTTATTTAACTTTTCGTACATAATGCTGTTTGTACATTAGCGGGCTTTTTGCCAAGTGGCAATTTCTTCCAACCAATCAATAAAATAAAAGTTTTAGTTTTATTATTCAAGTTACAGAACATATTCAATAGGAAATAAAGATTAAAAAGCTAAAGATAAATAAAAATAGAAATAAACGTATTTGTTTATAAATTACCTTAAATCAAAACTATTAGGCAATGGGAAAAAGGAAAAAAGAGGAAAAAGGAAAGGAGGAGAGATCAAGGAAGAGAAAGGAGATGTTTCTTCAGACGTGATTTAAACAGAGATACTGTAGTAACATCTTCAATGGTGGATGGGAGATGATTCTACAGTCGAGCCGCATGGACACTATATGAGTTACAGAAGAAAGAGGAATTGTGGATGGGTATGAAGAGAGTGCCTTGAGTATAATAACGAAGAGGTTAACCATGAACTAATAGGCGTTGAAAATTTTCAATTATATTATTAATTATACTTGACTCAGATTTACACTCTCGCCTAATTTCATCATTCGTAACCCTGTCATGTATTGATTTCCTACACATTCGTCTTAGAAATCGCATTTCAACCGCGTTCACTCGACTTTCATCCTTCCTCTGTCAGTTCCATGTTTCACTTCCATACATAAGTGTTGGGACCAAAACTCCGTTGTGCACTGCCAGTTTAGCTTCCTGAAAAGCATAAAATTTTCCAATTTATACCTATGAGCAATATTGAGGGACAACGTGGACCCGGTTAGAGATAACATTCAAATTTAGAATCAGATAAATGTAATTGTCCTATTATAGATGTTGTAATTAATCATAAGTATTTAGGATTAATTATTTATTCTAAATTTATCTGGGGTGTTCATATTGATGGAATCTGCGACAGATTAAGGTACTGGCTTACCTGCCGGTAAAACAACTTTGTGACTACAAATTGGTTGTAGATCACTTTGTTGATCGGGAATATAAAAAAAGAGTTTCCCACACTCACAACGCTAGATTAAAAACTAAGGGCTCCCTGATCGTTCCCCGAATTACAAATCACTTCGGAGAGCGAACATTAAATTGCATTGTTCCAAGATTGTTCAATGATCTCCCACAAACCATCGTTGACATGAAAGATCTTCAAATAAAAAAAAAGAACTGAAGAAATATCTTCTAGATACTTTATAGTGCCTGTTTACAAATGAATTTGTAAAATATAAATAAAATAAATGTAATATAAACCTGTCATAAATAAAAAATGTGTCCCACCGAAAAGTCTTTAGACTTAGTGGGTAACAAATTCTTATATGTAATTTTTTAATTAAATAAACGCTGCTCTGCAGCACTGAAACTGAAACGTTTTGGCTCTGCAGCGTAAGAGACTGAACTGGAATGAGATGTGTGGAAGAGTTGTTCCGGGTAGCGCAAGACCGAGAGGCATTTTTAGAAGTAGGGAACACCTGATAGGATACAAGAAGAAAAAGAAGAAGAATGCAGATTTAGGAAAACAAATTATCTATTATTTGCAGTCCAGTAGTGGGCACAGCCAGCTTATCTTCATTTCTCGTGTTGAACCTGTGGAAATCTCCTTTCCTTTTGAAATCATTAATATTTTTGTGTACGAATATCGAGTTTTCATAAATACATATAATACTGACAGACGTTGTCCTGACCAAACGTTGGCAAAAGACTTTTGTTTTTTTTTTGTGATTAAATTCTAAAACTAAAAATTGGTAATATTATACTAGGTACTTGTTTATGGTTGAATTCCAAAACAAAAAATAAATATTTTTTTAAATATGGCATTCTTTTTTGCAAACGGTCTTTTCACTCCGCTCTTTTCACCAACAGAGAGGTGTACTTGTGTAAGAATACGACTTTTTAAAAATGTATTGTATTTAATATTATTTTAGCAATACCAAGAATCCAGTAAAAAGAAATAAATGGGTAGAAATTATAAGGAATTTAAAGAAAAAATCTGATTTAGATCCACAAAAAACAAATGCTTTTTGTAAACATTCAAAAACAAACTTTTTATACACAAAAAAACAACATCTTTTCAATATTTTTGTAAATGCATTCTCCTCGAATGCAACCCTGGTAGATCGAAAAATAAAATATTTATGCTCCTTACTTATTTTTTACATATTTATTGATTTATTAATTTATTTGTTGATTTATATCCAATTTAATTATTTATTTACATCCATAAGTTTATTGTACATTTGAGACAATAAGTCCCAACTCCATGGGACTTTTAGTCCTGTGTTGAGATGGGACAAGCAATTAAATGACACAGACACATGAGTATATCACCACAAATAAAGGATTAAAAACATAAAAAATAATTATAAAAAATATAAAAATAACATATTAATGGCTCATTTATATGGTAAACAGTAAACTCAAGCATTCGGAAAACCATCAAGGAGTTTATTACTCAAATCCCCCCCACTAAGGAAAATCCAGTCCTTAACTCCTTTCTTGAAAATATTTTTTGTCCTTGAGAGCTTCCAAAATATTGAACACTCTTGGTGCGATAAATAAGATATGTCTCTGAGCAAAGGTCGTACGGGTTTTGAATATTATATTAAAGATTTTAATATCTACAAACACGCACAGTGCAAAGATCTATATTTCTCTGAAAAGCGCACATAAATCGGTTAAGCCATTTAGGAGGAGTTCAGTGACATCACACGTACAGAGGAACTATATTTATAAATATAAAATATATGCCATGTTATGGCCAACACATGTTCTTTTTTGAACTTTAATTATATATTTTGACTTTTTTATTGATTGAATTTTTGGAGATCATCATTACTTATTATTCTGTTTTTGCTATGCTTTTTTTAAATGACTTTTTACTTTATACTTAAACTGTGTTCTTAACTACGATTTTTCTTTTTTCAACATATTATTTTACTATGTTTTTTTAAATATGTTTTTTGCTTTACATGTATATATTTTTTATTATGCCTTTACTACGTTTCTTAACATGTATTTTGTTTTTACTATGTATTTTATTCGGTTTTAAATATGTTCTTCAGTATCTCTACTTCCTTTTTTGCATTAATTACTGTTTTTAAAAAAAAAAATACTGTCTTAAAACGGGGTAAATAACCTTCGTTTGACAGTCAAAGCAACTTTGCATATTTTTATTTATAAAATATAGCAATAAATAAATAATTTAAAAAAAAGATTCTTTTAAACTTATCTCGTAGTGACTCTCTGGGATTCTTATTGTAAATTGCTGAAACAGCTTGTTGTAAAGGGTCCACAGTATTTAAAGTGGCTACTGAAACTAACCAACGACAGGTCATTAGCCCAGTAAATGCCTAGATCTACCAGTGGCAAACGGTGATTTTATTTATAGGTAAGCTATAAAAAAAATCATATATTTGTACCTAAATGAAAGGTACATGATATAATGTAAGTAATATATAACATAAATTGATATTTTTCTGTGGTTCTGTGTGATACAACAACTCTCATCCATAAAATCAACTCAAACGACATAACTTCGTGATATATGATATTATATAGATTAATTATCTATTACTTTAATACGTAACTCATTAAAAAATAAATGAAAAATAGCACTATGAATTCAGTTGATATTAGATATCCCATTGAAATGTTAACTGTCCAAATTGTTCTAGAAATTAATAGTGCTAAAAACGGCCGCGTCGAACGCCATATGTCCTGCAATATGACGCATGAAAGTAATTATGGTCTTATGTCAAAAGTAAAGCCCTTAAGAAAAAATGTTTGAAACACTGTTTTCCAAATCAAGAATCTTCAAATAATTTGTGTAATCTGCAAGTTTAATCAAGGAGAAAAAACTCGCACTGGGGTTAAGACATTCAAAATAAAGTATACTTATTTGTATGAAAAAATAAGTTGGAACAATCGGCTAGTTTCTTGGCTCACCGCAGGCGCTGGGCGCGCTTTATTAATATTAATATTTATATTAGGATAAAAATACAAACGGTGAAAATAATTTTAAATTAAAATTTAATTATTTATTTGTTTTTCTGTAAATAAAGTTACAGTAAAACATTATTATGGTTAGTCAAATATAATGGTAAGCTGCGCGCACATAATCGCTTCCATACACAGTTCGCCCCTGAGATCTACATATTCCCTTCTTAAAAATATTTTCCCTCTCTGTTACAATAAATTTAAATTAAGAATGATTTATCTTTCACTACCTTTATGCACCTTTCGATCCCGACTTGCTAGACATGTTTAATTTAAGACAATAGACAATTAAGACAAATCGTCTGATGTGACAAAAAGCCGCTAAGTTCTATTATTGGTAGACACTTTTATTAATATCAAATTGTGTTAGACGGTACTACATATTATATGAGTAATGTTAAAATACTTTGTACAGTACAGGGTCACCGGCAAAAAATGTGCACTATTTCATTTTTCATTTATTTTCTTTATTAATTTTTTTTCACATTATAAACAATGATTAATAATGAAAATAACGTGACCTCACTGGGGTTACCCGTGCCAAGGACACTTAACAATATACTATTTAAAAAAAATATTTTCACGTTTGAAAATATACAAAGAAGACATTTGAAAATATACAGAGAGAAATAACAAAATGTTCAGACAGTTTTAAACACTACGTATTTGTTTATTAATGCATGTACTGTAATCAGTTGGTACAGAATACTTCCAATGAATTTGAAAGAAACTCATTGTGGGCTATAACTAATTGTTATAATCTAAGAGTTTAAAAAAAAATTAAAACATTGACGCATAAAAAAAAAACATAAAAAAAAACAAGTTTTTTTTGTTTTTTAAGTAAAGTGAAAGTTTATTTCATATATTATCTCTAAACAATAGTATTTGCACATACTATAAATACTACGGTTTTATATTCGTGATTCGATTTGTTGAATTTACTTACTTTAGAGGATCGCAGGATGATAACAGACTTCAAGTTTTTATAGATGAAATATGTTTTTCTAAATTCGATACTAATTGAACTAGAAGCTATGTTTTCGTCGGAAAGCGGTGCCATTGTTTAGCGGCCGTAATATACCGCGATGCTATGGGCGTAATAAGACGGCCGTTCTAACGTTGTCTAGAGATGTAGAGTCGTTATCTTGAGGCCGTAACGGCGTATCTGTAAAAAATATGTCCTGGAATACGATCTGTCATCTGTCATATTTTTCAATTTTGAACAATTTCGAAGTCATGCGACCCTCTCGTACACGAAAATAGGAAAATATCAATTTTTTTTCACAATTTTAAACTAATAAGGGTCTATGAAAGACTACTTTTTTGAATGTAGGAACAAGCTGAGGTAATCGGCTAGTTTCATCGTTCACTGAGAACGGGCTGGTCGCTGGGCGTACTTCATAGATATTTTTTTGTAGGAGGATATAAACGGCTGTGGTGTTTTTTAATAAACGACAAAATTTTATTTATTTATTCATAAACATCATCATCATCATCATCAGCCGTCTCTTGTCCAATGGTGAACATAGGCCTCCCCCTTTAGTCTCCATATTTCCCTATCCTGAGCCAACCGCATCCAACCACTTCCTGCAACTCGTCTTATGTCATTAGACCACCTTGTCTGAGGCCTGCCGACACTTACCCGTTCTGGGTTGCCGTAGGACTTTTTTGGTCCATCTAGAGTCTGTGATTCTGGCTTTATGACCAGCTCAGCTCCATTTCTGGTTGGCATCTCTATGGACCACATCGGTGACCTTTGTTCTCGCTGTAATCCATGTATTGGTTTTTCTGTCATATTTACTATTAAACATTATTATCGAAAGTCAAATATAATGGTAAGCTTGCCCACCACATACCGCACACCGCATCTGAGGACATAAGTCTCCTTGGCGGTGCCCACATACACGGAAAATTTGCTCGTTGTTAAACGAGAAAAGCTGCCTGAAGGAGCTCTCTAAAATCTGGTAGCCTTAGCACCTTTGTGCTGAAAGAAAGTAATCCAGAAGTTCATAATATGTACTTTATTGGATTGAGAAGAAAGGGAAGTGAATTCTTCACTGACTGGGATTAAATTGATTGGACATGATCAATTCGCCGAAATGATTACAAAACTTTTTAAAAGCCTTGAAATTCTTTTTAGAAGCCACCAAATCTGTATCTGAAAGGGCCTAAAACAGGGCCACGGATAGTAGCGAGAAGCTCCATTTTGTAATCATAGAGAAGGAGAAAGGGACAAGACCGCAGGATGTGTTCAGAAGATTGGTTAGGATAACCGCAGCAGCACGAAGGGGAGTCAACAATATTAAAAACAAATAATTTTTGATTAAATTTACCATGACCTGATAAAAACTGCGTAGTCCAGTGATCGGGGATAACCCAAGAAGATTCTAAGCGCTGACGGATCGAAAGAAAAAAAAGAAAGGTTGCCCTCCCTGAAGGGGAAGATTCCAATCGCGATTGCCAAGCATTAAGAAGAGCATTAAAGTATTTTTTTTATATTCGAATGAGACATTCCTTTAGTTGGGAGTAGACGGACGCCACCAATAACAGAGGAACGCCTTCTTTTTAAGTGGAAATTTGCAGATCGTCGCTGAACTTCCAGATTCAAAGGAAACAAGCTCGTTAGAACCGGGAGTGCATCCGTCGAGCATGTCCTATATGCTCTAGTAAGAGCCAGAAGAGGTTGCCTTTGTCCGCTTAAAATAATTCCCCTGAAATATTGCAACTCACATCGGTGTGCCCAACAGCCAGCTGCATAACATACGATGCCTAGGAAAATAGATTTATAATAGACCGTTGATGTTTCAAAAGGCAATCCCCAGCTGGCTCTGGCCAAGCGTGCAACTTTGTGGACAGCCATCTTTCCCAAATTCACGGCTTTCCTATCATGGGAAGTGTAAGACAAATTTCTTTCAAGGATTACACCAAGGTTTGAAACCGAATTTGACGCTCGAATAGAATAATAATAATAATAATATAATGGTAAGCTGTGCATAATCGCTTATCTTGACGATTCGCCCCTGCATCACACAGAGGTTTATATTGAGGAATGTTGTTTTTAGATATGCACGAATTCCATCAATCTTTTTAACGAACTGTGCACGTCATTGTTTCATCCCGATAAAAACAAAAGCGACCGTATTTCCTTCGCATCTTGTACCGCCAGTATATTTTTCTTCTGATTTGTATCTAATGTCCAATTTGCAAGTGTGGCTGTTTTTTTTGCGGGTTCGGCTCAATTAGCGTTAATTAAAATACTCAGTTCTGCATACCGCTCTCATACTGTAATTGTAGTCGCGAGAGTCCACTGTGGAAACACATTACATTCCTACATTGCGCAAGTGTTATACCCATATGACAATGTACATGTGTGCAACCGAGACTGAAGTCTCTGCCTAGAATTTGGCAAAAAATAAGAGAAAAATCTCCTCACCTTGGTAATGTTTAAATTTCTTAGAACATTTGGACGATTTGGATAATTACTTTGATGGACAGGAATATTTTTATAATTTTTGCCTGAAATTTTGGAGAACTTTAGCTACATCTGGATAATTTCTCTAATAGACTAGAATATTCTAATACTTTTTGCTTGGAATTTTGGAGAACTTTAGCTTCATAAGGATAATTACTTCGATAGACTGGAATATTTTCACACTTTTTGCCTGGAGTTAAAAAACCTTTAGCTTCATTTGGATAACTACTTTGATAGAGTAGAATATTTTCTTTCATTATTTCTGTTGCTTGGAGTTTTTTGATCATTTCAGTAATTTACATTTACATTCGACCATGAATCGAACAAAAAATCTTAAATTTATTTCAATAGAGAGGGAAAACATTTTTGAGAAAGGAATATGGAAGTCTAGGCATTTACAGGGCTTATGACCAGTCATTGGCTGGCTTAAGTGGCCACTTTACACACTGTGTAACATTCACCATTCTGCCCATGTTTGAATATCCACATTTCCTCAACTCTTCCATCTGTTGACTTTTGTGAAGTAAACGAGCTAAAACCTGTATCACGTGGGTGAGATTCATCAGGCTGAACCAAATCACCTACTAGGCAACGCCTGGATAATTACTCTTGTAGACTGAAATATTCTCATACCTTTTGCCTTGAATTTTGGAGAACTTTAGCTTCATTTAAATAATTACTTCGATAGACTGGAATATTTTCATACCTTTTGCCCGGAATTTTGGAGAACTTTAGTTCATTTAAATAATTACTTCGATAGGCTGGAATATTTTCATACCTTTTGCCTGGAATTTTGGAGAACTTTAGTTCATTTAAATAATTACTTCGATAGACTGGAATATTTTCATGTTTTTTGCCTGGAGTTAAGGAGAACAAAAGCTTCATTTGGATAACTACTTTGATAGACTATAATATTTTCTTGTTATCAAAAACATTTTTAACTTTGTGGTATGACATTTTACACTTATTTGTTTATAAATTTGTAAAAACCACTCAATTTTTTTTAAAATTACACTTCGACCGGTTTCGAGGTTTCTACCTCATTGTCAGGAATTTAACTTATTATAGTTAAATTCCTGACGATGAGGTAGTAACCTCGAAACCGGTCGAAGTGTAATTTAAAAAAAAATTAAGTGGTTTATACAAATTTATAAACAAATAAGTGTATAATATTTTCTTTCATTAATTCTGTGGCTTGGATCTAGAAGGGCCAATGTCAGATTATATAATTTTCTAGCTACCTTGCGATCCTTGTAATATTTTGGAGTATTTATACATAAGATATTTATTTTATTGCACATTTAAATTTATTTAAAAAAAAAAATGCGTTTAAACATTTATCAATGGTATATTTCATTTCTGGGTGTAATGATTTTTTTATGAAAAATGACAATTTGTGAGTGGTGTAGTATCTATGAAACGTCTTCCTTAAATTGATAACATTGAATATTCTCTTTCAAAAGTCCATAACGCTCAGAAAATAAAGATTGTTTACATTTAGTTCTTTTGGAAGAAATTCCAAGTCTTAAGCACCACAATAATAAAAAAAACACTTATAAATATATATCATTATCGTTTTTGATTTACGCTTGACATTTGTTTATTTCCCTTTGTTTTGTTACTGATACAAATACGAATAGCAAATTAGTATTAAGAACTGTATATGCACACGCAGCTTGTTCATAAATGCACGCAGAAATGTGGCAAGATCAAAAAACAAATGATAGAATAAGCTTAATACAGTTAATTTTGTTGCAACAGAGAGGGAAAACATTTTTCAGAAGGAAATATGGAAGTCTAGGCATTTACAGAGCTTATGACCGGTTTAAGAATCTACTAACTAGTAAAAGAAGGAGTATAAAAATGGGAAATTGTTTTCAGGCGTTGACTTGTACGTGATTTGGTTTAGCCGAATGAATCTCACCCACGTGCTATTTTTTTGTAATATTTATTTATTTGACGGACTTACGCAGTCCATTCTAACGATGGTAAATACAATTTCTTATAATAAATACAGGCACCAATAAAATAAAATGCAACTAAATAAAATTAAAGCTAGGACAAACAAAATAAAAATCACTACCTCAATACAAGATCCGGTCCATCTTAGTGAATTTTTAAATATATAAAGACTTACACTAAAAAAGTCCAGATCTTGTCTCAAGTTTCCAATACGACACAATCGGGACATTGGTGCATGCAAGCCATAGTTTGCGCTGTGTTGATCAAGGAACAGCACATTGTTATTTCGCAACCGGCGGATCGGAACATTGAATGCCACTTGTTCCAGTAACGATGGTACATCAATTAAGCCATTCAGTAAATTAAACATAAATATGGAGTCAATGTTATTTCTACGTTTTTGTAGACTTGAGATTTTTAACATTGACTCAATTTCTCCGTAAGTGTAGTCTCCCCTCTCGAGGCCAATCATCCATGCTACTTTGGTGAATGTTACAGTGTGTAAAGTGGCCACTTAAACCAGCCAATGACAGGTCGTAAGCCCTGTAAATGCCTAGACTTCCATATTCCCTTCTCAAAAATGTTTTCCCTCTGTTGAAATAAATTTAAATAAGAATCAATATCTGACCGAAGTATGTATTTGTTTGTTATATACACCGCAAGACAAATAAATTTACGAGTTCTCAAAAAAAACTAAAATTGACATAAATTGAATTATTCTTGATATTTAATTAGTTTTTTTTATATTGTTTGACATATGTGATGACTACTCGTTATTTCAAGGTTAAAATAAAAAATCTTACTCATGAATTGTACTTAGAAATTGCCATTATATATCAGGTATCAGATTACCCGAACCTTAGAGACCCATAACGGTTCATTTATGGTCGAGTGTTTGTGATGGAATAATAAAAGACATGTTATTTTTTAATTCATATTTAAGAAGTAGGTTCTTATCGCTTTATTTTAAATTAAAGTATTTTACATTTAAACATATTTATAACATTTAAAAATATTTAGTACTTAGTGAATTCACCTTTATTTTTTATAACATGTAAAATTCTATTATTTAGAGAAGCGTAAAGCGAATCTAAAATTTCTGATGTTATTTCTTCTTCCCAAACTTGAATTAAGTTTTTTTTTAATTCCTCAATGTTTTTTGATTTTTTTTTCCCGACTTTTTTTTTCATAATCGCCCATAAATTTTCTATCGGGTTCAAATCAGGGCTATTCCCGGGCCACGTCAACGATTTTAAGCCAATTTTCTCCTTGAATTCATTGATCTATAAAAAAACAATAAATTATTTATCATGTGGTCACAAAATGCATTTAAAAATATATATATTTGTACTCACAGTGCGGGCTCTATGGCACGGCGCAGAATCGTCCTGAAAAATTGGGTCCGCGGTATACTGCGTAATGTCCTCGATTGTTGGAATAATATGTTTTTTTAACACTTTTTTGTACTGAATGGCATTCATCGTACCCTGTACAAAATTTAGAGGTCCTAAACCGTATGCTGTCATGCACCCCCAAATCATCACGTAGGGTGAATGTTTAACGGTTCGAGTGACGCACGACGGATGATATCTTTCCCCACGTTTTCGTCGAACTATCTTTCTGCCGTCTGGACCAAAAAGGTTGAATTTTGATTCATCAGAGAAAACAACATTTTGCCAATCCTCCAAGGTTCAATTCTGGTGCTCTTTCGCCCAATCCAGTCTAGCTTTCTTCATTTTGTCCGTGAGTAATGGTTTCTTTGCGGGACTCCGTGCTTGGAAACCATGCTCCAACAGCCGCCTGGACACTGTTTTTACTGAAAATGTTGATGTGCTGGTAGACTGCACCTCTGCGTGTATTTCAGGTGCCGTTAAAAATCGATCGCGCATAACAATTTTTTTTATTAAGCGATCATCTCGGGCAGATGTCACGCGCCCCCGTCCGCTTCCTTTTTTCCGTTCTATGGATCCAGTTTCTTGGATTTTTTTAAATAAAAACCTCACTGCACCTTCTGAATACCCAACTCGACGAGATATTTCACAATTAGATATGTTTTCTTGCGACAATGTGATTATTTTGGATTTTATCGCAATCGACATTTGCTTTGCACTTTCCATGATTGTTGTGTTATGTTCACTCAAACGCGGGTAAAACAAGACTGTTGAGACATTTTAAAATGTAAATATTGTAGAAAGGTGACACATAGTGTCCTTAATTTATTAAACAAAAGAAAGAGGTATCGATAAGGGATTTCTTAGAAAAAGGGTTCAGTAAAGTCAAGGGGCGCGGTAGCAGGTAAACTCGTAATTTTTTTTGTCTTGCGGTGTAAATGAATTAATATCAAAACTTTTTTTATATTATCTCGATAATCTATTGAATAATCACCACAATGTAAATGCATTTGCCTTTTTTTCATATTGGCATCCGATTGGAATCTCAAATATCGAATTGAAATAATTTTTCGATTTACAAAACCAGGTTGTAAAAGTATTCAAATATTATCAATGTAAATGTAACTTGTTACTTATACAATCGTAAGTAAGGATACATATTACATTTGCGATTCGGTAAGCGATATGTTACAATACATAAAACGAGCAATGTTGCCAAGAGTTGTAACAACACCAAGAAATAAGTGGATTACGCTTTTTAGATGTAATATATTTTTTTTTTTGATGGTAAATTTACAGATAAACTTAAATTTACCTGCAAGTATAACACAATGACTAATTAATAATTAAACTAAATATACCTGTTCATTTTAATTTATTTTTTATTTTTTCTACAGACCGGTTTCAAGGCTACACAAGCTTCTTTAGGGCATAATTAACTAAATTAATTTCGATTTTTTTTCTCAAATTCAATTTTATTTATTCGTACATATGTATATGGGTCGATTATTTGGGATAGTTGCTGAATGTGCACCTTGAGTGGTTTGTGCTATGTATATGTGCCGCATGTAATGTTTTGGACTTTAAACTGACATACAACGAGCATATAGATAATACAGTAAATAAATCACTGAAATTACTTGGCTTCATTAACAGAATATCCTCTGATTTTACTAATGTCTGTACAATCAAAACTCTTTATTGCTCAACTGTTCGCCCTCTTCTAGAATATGCCTCCGTGGTCTGGTCTCCATTCTATGTCAATCGCATAAATCACATTGAATCAGTCCAACATCGCTTGCTTCGAAAAATAGCGTGGATGCTCGGACTAGAGAGAGATAACTATTCATATGCTGAAATACAGTCAATGTTAAATAGTTCTAGTCTACAAAAACGTAGAACTAATATCGCCTACGCCACCACCGAGGTTAACCCTCGGTGGTGGCGTAGTGAAGCATGTGTCTAACCTGCATGTCGATTTTATATTTTTGCAAATCTACTATGGTGAAGGTGTGTAGTGGTATTTGCATGTTGGTGTAGTGTTGTTGTCCTGACGAAGAGACTCGTTACGTCTCGAAACCGGTAGACAGATAAGTCGGTGATTGGGTTTAAACAAATTTTATTAACATAATATTAAAATGTTGGACCACAAAGTTAATGCTTTGAATATTAATAATATGAAGTACTCTCTTTTGATAGAGAAAATCCAAAATAAGTTTCCGAGACATCTCTAAATGAGAGAGTGCGGGTATTATCCTCGGCTCTACCCGACCGAGTTTCTCCAGGGTATGCTTATCTACAACAGTTTAGAGACTAGAAGGAATGTGTATTTGACTACACATTTTCATCGATTGTTGCGCGGTGTGATCGATAATTCTGAGATTATGATGAGCATTGGTTTGTATGTTCCTAAAAATTACCTAAGACAGCGTTAGCAAAGATTGTTTCATATTCCGATATACAGGACCACCCTGCCTGTTGGAAGGGCTACCGCTATGCTGAACAACATCGCTCTGGATGTTGATCTGTTCCACGTATCCGAAGGGGTTTTCCGGAGCAGGATTCTCCTACTACTTTGACATGAGTCTCTTTCGTGTATTTTTTTTTCTTTTTTATAAAATGTACGTATTGAATATATATTTGTAATGTATATTTTATATTTAAAATAAATGAATTGAATGTAGAGAAACCGAAGAAATTTCTTCTTAACCCTCTCCACCACAAGAGAGTACTTCAACTCAGACGGTCCCCAAATCATCGAGCCACTCTCGAGTCTACTTCGCACCAACGAGTTATTAAGTCTATTTTTTGAATAAATGGAAAATATTGCTTTTAGCAATAAGTCCGGCAAATTATTTTACTGTGTAATTAAAGATTTTATTAAATAAATAAATAAATCATAAGAACGTAAATGTTTATTTTTATTTAAAAAAAAACGTTAATAACGAGGGGTGTCTCTGACATAAGAGGGCAGATTATTTATATTATAGCATAGATCCTGTACATGCCTAGACTATCATTTCCCTTCTTAAAAAGATTCTCCATCGTTATTGAAATGTTTATCGAATATATAAACCAGAAATGAGCCCGACAATCGTATTAGTCTCGTCGATCTAGTTAAATTGCTACGCCGTATTTTTACTACGCACATTTCGTAGGGGGGCGGCTAGCAACGGCTCGGCGGGGGGCGGTTGGTTTAGGTTGGGGGTGAGTGGGGCTGTGGAGGAAGCAGCAGTGTTGCAACAATAAAAAATATTTAAAAAAAACCACGAGGACTGGAGATAATGGCAACCCGCGCCGCTTGTCTTGGGACCGATGCCAGCTGAATGAAAACTGAGTCGAAACTATACGATTTTATTTATTTTTAAACACTGGACATTTTCATAATTATCGTCACTTCCCTTTTCGCAATTGTTGGTGCACAGGGCACTGCATTGTTTATCAAAAGCAGCGTGTCTATTTCGAGAAAAGATGATCAGTCTTACACCAGTCCGGGGACATTAATTTATTTAATTTATTTACTATCATATCACGGCTTTACTGACAGAATGCAATGCAAGTCATTATTTAAATTAGTGGTTAAAAACAAAGTAGTTTTTAAATTTATTTCAACAGAGAGGGAAAGTTTTAGTTTTTAACACAATATACATAAGAGGTAAAAAAGATTATAACAAAAATAAAGGATAATTAAATTACCACTCTAAAAAAACAATTTAGTTATTATATTTTTTCCACATGTTTTATTATCTTTCCGAGTGTATGTATCGAGACGTTAAAGGAGCCGGATTTGTAGTCGATCGGTAGATATATACAGACGATCGTTAAGCGTACCGTCTCGGCGATTTCCAAAAAGTCATACAAAATTCATGTTCAAGCGAGCATTTTTTGCTTGAATTGGGATTTAATGGAGTTAATAATCGCATTGAAGTGAGCACTTTTTATTACAGAAGCCTATTTAAAATTTAATTGAGAACTATTACAAATGTGAACCACGTAAGGAACGCGGACTAATTGTTTGCGGGTCATTCCATCGGCTTATTTCGATCATATGATGTCGATATGACAAGTAGGTAGAACATACCGAGGTAAGATACAGATAGTACAGAAGTTAAGTATACCGTCTCGATATATACAGATGAAGATAGCGTTCATAATCGAGACACAGAAACACAAAAAATAATTAGGCTTTCTTTAATCTTGGCTCTTTTGACTAATGAGTTTGGTGACCACTGTTCTAGGGGGTTAAATCCAATCCTTGTTTACCAAATATTTTTGAGTAATTTTATTTTAAGAAAGGTGTATTCTTAATCAAGTTGTCGATTATAAATATAATCGAATAATTCAACCATAAAAAACGTTTATGTACAACACTAATTTACCGCTAATTAATGTGAGTTTAATTAATAGAATTCCTGTGAAATTACATGTTATTTTATTTCCAGGATATGAAAGTTTATTCCCACAGGAACGGTTTTCGCGTACCTACAACAATTAAAGAGTTGAATTCTGCTATCCGCCTTATAAAATAGAAGTTAATTTTATTAAATACGAGCTGAACTCGGCAATGCTTTGCTATAGCTAGATTTAAATATATATTTGCATATACTATGTAATAAGCGAATACAATCAAAAGTTTAATGTCAAATTATCCAAACATTATTATTATATTTAGTTAAAATTAGATAAGCACATATTCATAATATTTTTTGTGCTTCCTATAGAATAAGGAATAGTCGAAAAGGAGCGTAGAATCATATTTGAATACATCGGACTGTGTCAAAAAAAACCCACTTTGCCCGTGAAGTCTTCGCGTAATGTTACCAGATCGCGAAAAATATAATCATTACAACAATGTAACATAATCAAATTTTTTAAAAAGCAATTTTTCAGTTTCTTAAAATTTTATTGTACACTCGGAAACATTGATTGACACAACAGAGTAGATAAGCAAAAGATCATTTAAAAAGATAAATTTAATCAATGAACTTTGAACTCAAAAAATAAAATAAATTTTATTTGACATATACCGGATATTTTTATATCATGTTAAATAATATTTGATGTTTTAAAGATAATTTCGGTCAAATGTCTACTACGGCGTTGTTTTATCCAAGAGGTCCAATTTACATTAGTTTTCTCATTAGATGAGCAAAAAAGCGTATAATTTTTTAATCCCCCGGCAACACTAACAAAACGTCCATTTTGTTTTTTTGACGATCTGACAGATGGAAAAATAATTAAACTTTTAAGTTATGCATTTGCTACTTACACATGCATTTGCTAATTACACTTAAAATGTAATTCCATTCTGTTTCCTTAAGATCCCTGCAGTATTACTACACTTTAAAACAACACAACACGGCATAGTTGAATTCAAATCGTGAGTTGCTTACTAAGCGACCTCTACAAAGGAACTAATGGGTCAAAACGTAAAACTACTACTTTAATAGTGGTTTAGTCGCCTTCTGTTTGATGTGCGTATGCGGTTTCTAGACTATTCTTAATTCTATGGTGTTTCATAAACTGGGAAGATATGCGGTGACAGGTAATTTTCATAAATGGGTATTAGGAATTAGAACATTATTTTCTTGTCACTGTCTTGCAGATGCCTGTGCGAAAAAACAACTGCATGTCAGACCTTCTATTAGAAAATCGACGTTTCGTTGTCCCGTTTTCCGCACCTCCAAACTGAACCGATTTTGTTATTTTTTTGACTGAGTAGCAAAATAAAATTTTATGTATGGGTAAGTTTAGTGTTTTATAAAAATAGGTTTTATATTTGTATACTGTGCGCCCGAAGACGCAGATAAAACTATGAGTTTTTACGGGTTTTTGGATGGTTCTAGTTTCCATAATAAAAAAAATAAAATCGATATAGACACGTTAATGATACATATCTATAGCGTGTGAAAAAAATCACTGCTGTAGTGTCATATTCCAGAGAGAAAATACGGGAATACGTTTGCATAAATAAAATTTAGACCGGCTTTCCTCAAACAAAATATTCAGACTGTTTTAAAAACTAGGTGTATATGTACATCTATATTATTTATATTACAAAACGCACAATGAAAATAACAAAAACCTAACATAGGCTCTACACTTGTGGAGCAGTTGATTCAATATTGGTTTGGGCAAATGAGACAATACATTTTACTTCTACCTAGCTCCACTATCCATTTTTTTATAGCTTTTTTAAACATTTTCTCGTTACTAATTGTAATAGAAAAAGGAAATAGGTTATAGATTTTAATTGAATAATACTCAAAATCCCTTTGTCCGAAAGTGGCATTAGTTTGTATTTGTTTAAGTTGTCTATGTGTTGAGGATCTAGTGATTATATTATTTGTATGTGATGTATTGTAGGGGTTATGTCTTTCATTTGAGTAAGAGTAGTATTTGAATTGATTTAGCGTATAGGGTTTTTGGGGCCATACGTTGTGATTTGTGGAATATTTCTTCAGTAGATGTCTGTATTGGGACTCTGAGTATTATGGAGTATTATGGATTTTCATTATTATTTTAATTATGGATTAAAAGTGCATTTTTACAAAACTTTACTTCATAATGCTTTTAGGTTAAATAAAACCATCGACATATTAATACACATTGACGCACCCATAGCCCTCTAAAATTATGACACTTAACTAATGCCCAAACGCTCAGTCATGTCCAATGCACAACAGCGCGATGTGTGTAAAACTGCTATTTTATAAAAATATTTATTTTCAATAGTGCCACTATTATTTATGGGGGCGAGGTCAACAAATTCGACCAAAATAGTTTACATGAATTGACAAGTAACTTGCTGTCTTGGCTCATAAATGATACAGGGTGTTCTTTAAACCCTGTCACATCCGAAACCACGATGATCAGTATGTTTAAGAAGACATATTAGCATATTAAAAAAAATATTTAGAAAAAAGAAAATTAAAAAAAAAAAAATTAAACAAAACAAATGGTTGCTTACTTCTGCAGAGGAGAAGCGAGGGGAGCGCGGCGAAATTTATTTTCATGTCTTCTTGCTCATACTGATCATCGTGTTTTCGGATGTGACAGGGTTTAATGAACACCCGGTACACAAGGGTTGTGTAAAAAATGTCACCAAATTCCTCCATGGACTGGCGGCGGACTTCTTTGAAGCTGGATTCCAAAAGTGGATTAGTCGTCAGCAAAAATGCGTTGAAAAATTTGGCAATTTTGTTGAAAAATAGTTAAGAAATTAAGCTTTCCAATTATGTATTTTTCAGTTCAGATAAAAAATGCCTTAAACCTAAAAAAAATTGAGAACCTTATTTATATACATAAGTTGCAAATACAAAAAAAACTATAACATTAACTCGAAAAAAATCCCACAAAGACATAGCCTGTGTGTGGGTATACATTCAATTTTAAATTAAAATAAAGTCTACTGGAAGAATGCGATCGATATCAAAAAGTTAAAAAATGAGTGCTAATATTAAAAAACATTTTTTTTGTTGCTAAAAATGAGAAAATTATAGTAAAAGTATATTCTATTTATTAAAAAAAACTATAATAATCTATTTTTTTTATCAAAAATTTTAACAAAAAATTTAATCGATACAAATTCAAATAATTGTTATCTATTATATTGTCGTTATGAAATGCAGTTGCATGCAAGTCTTTGCTCAAGACTGGATTTACAATCAGGGATTTCAATTAAACTATTCAACCTTTGACTAGATATATTAATTTTTTTAGGAAATAAATGTTGGCGCTTAAAAACATATGGCAATAGATTTCTCGTAGCTTCAAAATTTCAGCTTCCTGAAATAATTGGATAGAAGGAAAAGTTGAATCTTTATGAAGTAAAATTGTAATAATTCGTTTTCGTACAGTTTCTAAAGGCTTAATATAATTACTATAAACTCTTCCGCATCCAATTATTCCATATGAAAGAGAAGACTGTACTCAGAAATTAAGTTTATCTGTCCTGAACAGTGAGAAACAGTTCTTCCCCAATTCTAATCCTGGTCCATTCTCAGGTGTTGTGAACCCAGGGAAGCTGTTTTCTTCCGACTCTTCTACATCCCTCGATCTTTCCTTTCTTGACAGGCTGATGTATGGTATGTTTATCAGCTTTAAACACATGGCCAAAATATGAAATCTTACGGAGCTTAACAGAATTCTATTCGTAATGGTTCTACGTTATACTGCATTGTTGGTTATCATATCGATCCAAGATACTATACGGTGGAAATGTTTCCAGGCAACTTAAAATAGAGATTATCGAAACTCTTTATTGCACAAGTGCTCAAGTGTTTGGTATCCATTCTATGCAAATCGTATAATCGCATTGAATCAGTCCAACATCGCCTGCTTCAAAGAGTAGCGTTGATACTTGGACTAGAGAGAGGTAACTGTTTATATGCTGATTTTAGAGTCCATGTTAAATATTTCTAGTCTACAAGAACGTAGAACTAATATTGACTCAATATAAACATATATTTGGCATACTAAATGGTATAACCGATGTGTCATCACTACTGGAACAGGTAAAATTCCATATTCCGACTCGAAAGTTGAAAAACAATGAAATACTGTTCGTCGATCAGCATAAAACAAATTATGGCCTTAATTCTTCAATGACCTGTTTTTGTCGTATTGTTAACTCAAAATAAGATCTAGACGTAGAATTATATTAGTCCATAAACCGCATACGCACATCAAACTGAAGCTGACAAGACTACTCATAAATGAGTAGTTTTACGTTTCGGTCATTAGTTACTCTTTAGACGTCGCTTAGTACGCAACTGCCAATTTAGATTCAATTACGCCGTGTTGTGTCGTTTTTGAGTGTCAAAATACTGCTGGGATTAAAACGGAATTGGGTGAAATCATATTTCATGTGTAAGTTATTCAATTATTTTTCCGTCCGTCAGATTGTCAAATAAAACGGACATTTTGTTAGTATTGCCAGGGTAGTCGAATTTTCAACCCGGATTTCTATTACTAAGCCTTAGTTTAATATTAAACTGCATTAATTTGACTTAATTACTCAATGAATATTTAAAAATTTTTGTGATAAAACATAACACAAAATTATCTTCTATTTGTGTTATTTATTTATTAACGGACATTGTCCATGTATAAAATTTATAATGTTTAAATATTACAATAAAAGAATAGTTTAAAACATTTTTAAAAAAAGAAAGAAGCATTGACAAACATAAGGGACATCGAGACAAGATCTGGACTATTTATTTAGTGCTCGTTTAAATCGTTGTAAACTTAAACCAAAAAAGTCCAGATCTTGTCTTGAGTTAACAATACGACAAAGACGGGTCATTGGAGAATTTAGGCCATAGTTTTTTCTATGCTAATCGAAGAACAGTACTTCATTGTTTCTCAATCTACGAGTCGGAATATTGAATTTTACTTGTCCCAGTAATGATGGAACATCGATTATACCATTTAGTATGCCGAACATATATATGAAGTCAATATTAGTTCTACGTTTTTGTAGACTAGAAATATTTAACATTGACTCTATTTCAGCATAAGAATAATTATCTCTCTCTAGTCCGAGCATCCACGCTATTTTTCGAAGCAAGCGATGTTGGACTGATTCAATGTGATTTATGCGATCGACATAGAATGGAGACCAGACCACGGAGGCATATTCTAGAAGAGGGCGAACAGTTGAGCAATAAAGAGTTTTGATTGTACGGACATGAGTAAAATCAGAGGATATTCTGTTAATGAAGCCATGTAATTTCAGTGATGATATTATATTGTTCGCGATTTGGCAACATTACGCGACCACTTCACGCATGCTCGCAGGTAGGATGTCGTGCAATTTTTGGACACAGTGCGATGTCTGCAAACTTGGTTCTACGCGCCTTCTGGTATATTATAATTAGTAACAAGAAAATAATATATATGTTATTATTAAAAATTTATAAAATTTATAAAATAAACAACAAATATTCCTAAATTGGTCGCAAAAACTGTTCGAGCGCACGTGATAGATAAATTCAAACAATGTCTTCAACAAACATTTTTACCTGCGTATGCGTATTTACTATATCCACGCACTGAATATCAAGGTACCTCGGCCTTTGGATCTGGCTACTACTCTTCATTTTGAGTCCAGTCCTATAACAAATGTTCGAATTTTCGCGCACGCGCATTGAGATTCATAATGTTGTCATATTGTTCTACGAGACTCGTAAAGATAAGAGCATCCCACTCGTGTAATGCCAAGAAAAAAATACTTTAGTAACATATGGCATAAAGATTTAAAAAGAGTTTTATTGAAATTTGAATGATGAAGCGGCACAATATTTTAATTGTATTGTTGAAGGTGTATTTGATTCCTGCTTCCCTAGAAAATCTCAGGCTACTGGTGGGAGGCGATATCCGAAGTGGTTTTCTAGGGATATTATTAGAAACATACAGACTAAGCATTTTTATCATAAAAAGTGGAAAGCTTCTGGCTGTCGCGGTGATTATGAGATATTTATGTGTTACAGATCTGTCGTAAGACGTGGCATTCTATTGGCGTACCGGGAGTTCATTTCCAGCATGGAAAGCAATATTCTTCATGATCCGAATACCTTTTTGAACTACATAAGGTCACAAAAGGCGGATGAGGGAATGTTGACTCTATGACATAGGGTAAAAATTTGGTTCGGAGTGCAAACATGGCTGAGGCGTTTGCAGGTTATTTCAAAACAGTATATTGCAATGAACCTTCGCTTCTGGATGTTAATATTGCTTAGCAATGTTCACAGACCGGTGCAGTGCACAGTTTATTGATGTTCAAAATATCAATGAGAAAGATGTGGCCGACACTATTGAAAAAATAAGTAATACGAATTCTCTCGGACTAGGATTTAGCAGCAGGATTCTCCTACTACTTTGACATGAGTCTCTTTCTTTTTTTTTTTTTTTTTTTCATAATATGTACGTATTAAATGTATGTTTGTGAGGTTTATGTTATATTTGAATTAATTAATTGAATTGAATTGAATTGAATTACCAATAACTAACAAAATAATGTTGTCAATCCGAAAAAAAACACGCTTCAGTATAAACCGTTTTCTTATTTTAGAAGAGAATATGTGTTTTGTTCATTTACTGGACGGCTTACCCTACATATCTATTAATTTTGAAGATGTTTTTAAATTGACTTAAATTTATTTTCTTATTTAAAGATTCGTCTCATCGTTTCTTTGAATCCCTTAAAATATGTATGTGTACAAATAGGTTTTTCCCTTTTAAAAAATGTTATTATTATTTTATTTTATTTTTACATCTGAGCATGTTTTTTTATTCTTTATTTTAATTCTTAACTTTTAATTACTTTTACAAATTTTCTTATTTTTTTAAACTTTAATTTTAATTTTTAAATAACTTCTATTTATGTTTTTTTCCTTCTCTTTTTTGTACTTTAATTAATAACCTTACATTAAATTACTTTATAATATGGAAACTTCGCTGGTCCATTAGATTTAAGTCTAACTGTGTAAAATATAAAACTTTGTAACTGTACTGTATGTTTCCTAAATAAAATAAAAGAAAATATAAAAAATAAAAAAAATATCTATATCTACCAACATGCCTACTAAAAGAAAAACCATGATTATTTTTTGTCATCATCCCTCCTGATAATATTCACCGTACGCGCCTGTTACCTATCCGCGCTTTAATTGATTAATTTCTTTTATTTATATTTTCTGAATAATTTTCATTATTTTCATTATTACACTGATTCCATCAGAGGATACAGTATAAATAAAGCATAAGCTCACCATTTATTATTTTGCATTCTGCACTTTAAAACAGGATACGTTCAAACATTGCGATGCACTAAAATCCCCCAACGGGATTGGATTTGCGGCTTCGCAAATACAAGCATCCCCTTCTCTGTCCCAGTTAGTGAAAAGATTTCAGTGCAACAACCTCCCCACTCCAGGGAATCCCCCCGAAAAGAGACCCCCAGGCTCCAGAATGTTCCACCCCCTCCGTAGACAAACCCCTCAGCAAATCTCCCGCTATCTGAATTGTAGGTTGTAACTTGTAGCGGTATTTCAGAGTGCACTGGTGCATTTTTGTATGTATGTGCCGTTAGTGATGCGCGAAGCCTTTAATATTAATAGGCAAATAACAGGTTTTTTTAAAAACATTTTTTAAAGAACCAAAGGTCTATGGAATACGGTCCAATAAAGGTTTTTTTTTTTTGCTTATGATTAGTAGAATAAACAATATTTTTAATTTTGTAATTTTGAAAAACAAGCCGTTCACAATGGAGTTCTGGTGATAACTCTGATGTAAGGGAGTGAAGTATGGAATTGGAAAAATAATTATGAAAGTAGGTTAAATGCTGTCGAGATGCGATCCCCCAGGCGAATGTGTGGTAAAACGATGTATGATAGGTGCACAAATGTCGAGATCCGTGAACTGTGTAAGGCTGAGACATGCATTATCGACAGAATGAAGAAAGGGGGGCTGCGTTGGTTTGGACATGTAGAGCGAATGGACAGCGAAAGAACGGCTAAAAGGATCTACGATGCGAAAGTTGATGGATGCAGAAAACAGACCGAGAAAAACATGACACGATCAAGTCTATCAAATACTTGAAGATGGACATGTCAAGAGTAGGAATAATCGGCGTGCGTGTATGAGAAGATGTATGAATTTAGAGATAGTGAGGTATGTATGCAAATACAGAGTGATATGACGTTCTATCATCTCTGCCTACCCCTACGGGGAAACGACGTGATGGTTTGTTTGTTTGTAATTTTGAATTCCCCCAAAAACGGTAATTCCATTAGCCACGCCCCTAATACGTCACGATTCATGTTAATTTGTTCCTGCCATTAAAATTTGTTTGGAACATTGTCACGAATCTTGACGTCACAAATGTCTTGGCCAAAAACGTTGCGTTTTTCTAGCGACGTATTTTAAAAAAAAAGTTATTTTGTAAATTTATGTATGAAAACATATCTCCACAATATCCATATTGATTTTGAATATACAATTAATTATTCTGAATCCATTTCATATATTTTTATTGGTAATCGTAGTTTGTGATATTTCCCTAGTATAATAATAAAAATAAAATATTACAAATATTGAAAGCTTTTACTTTGTGGTCAAACAACCAAATTTTACTAAATATTTTTATACAACCACATACCGACTTTCTTATGTCTGCCGGTTTCGAGACGTACCCGCCTCTTCGTCAGGACACCAATTAAACCAACATGCGAAACCCACTACACACATTCACCATTGTTGTTGCTCAAAAATATAAAACCAAAACGATATGCATTTTAATAAGCATCCCTTACATGCACTGATTAGGTTATAAAAATATTTTATGTTGTGGGAGAAATAGTTGAAAAAAGAAGGGGGGGATAAAGGGAGGGGCGTGAGTTTAATAGATATTGGGTGACCATTACAATGGAACATCGTATAACGGGCTATATTGAAAGTTTTTTATTTTTGTGCAACAACTATAGTGAAGGCGTATACATAAACAGAAGTTGTGACCTTTTTTTTCTAATTGAAAAATGAACACCAAAATTAATTTATTCAATTATTCATTCAAAATTACTCCCGTTTACATATTCATGAACTTAAAAAGGCTTTTTACGCTGTGTCCGTGTTAAGCCATAATAAACAATATAGTTCTCATCAATATACTCTAGAAAGAGTTCAAAATAAGTTTTTAAGATACGTTAGCTTTAAACTTGGAATCAGATATGAATTTAACTATGATTTTTTATTAAATACTCTGAACTTGTTGAAACTTATTAAGAAAAGAAACATTATAGATTTACTGAATTTATTTAAGATTGTAAACTTTACATGGAACTGCCCAAATCTATTAGCACTCATTAACTTCAAGGTACATGGACAAATGACTTGTCAAGTACCTCCGTTTAGCTGCAACAATTTGCGAACCGTGTACTCGTATAATGCTATTCTGAATCAACTCCGTGTACTCGGCAATAACTATTCCGACGTTGCTGATATTTTTCACATAAAGATAGCTTATATAAATCAACCCTACTTAATCATTTCAAAGATGATGAACTGTAATTTACATTTTTTAGATTATAGTGCTTTCTATGTTTACTTTTGTATGTGTACTATTGAGAACCATATTAACGTGTATACTTATTTTTTAAATGACTTTAATTGTCATTATTATAACTATTTTTCAAATTTATTTTTGAGACAAAAGAATTTAATTGTATTTAATATATTTTTTGTACCTTTTAAAGAAAAATACATGTTTAAATTTTTTTTCTTTTGAAATTTTATCTGCACACATTGTTTAATTATTTTTTATATTATATATTTTATATATGTTCTTTATACAAAACTGCTGTGTTATAAATACATAAATAGTATTTATGTAAAATAATCATTTTTAATTTAATTTTTAAGTTTTTCATATTATATTGAAATGTTTATATTATTTTTAATATGTATCTTTTTAAGGTCAAGACACTGCTTGCCGTGTTTATTAATAAATAAATAACTAAATAATAACGAACAATAAAAAACACATTGTAAAATTAATTAAATTAAAATAACATTTGATGCAATAGAATAACAATCCAGAAAAACAAAGTATAAATAATAAAAAATTAAATTCCAAAGAAGACGACGTGTAAACAAAATGGTAAAGATTATACGTCATTTTAAAGAAAATATTCTAGCTGTAAAACACGTTTTTTAAAAATAAATATAGCATGTGAACCATGTCGGAAATCGAACCCGAGACCTTTTCTATGGTAGATGAACGCACTGACCACTACACCACGTGGCCGACATACACGTATATGATTTTACGTTACATACATCGTATGTTAAAAATGCTTTTTTTCGTAGAACTTTTTCAGTACACAATACAAAATTTAAAAATATAGATTACACAAACATCACTCTGTCAGATTTAAAATTTACACTAAAAATGCATTATGTAACTTAGTAGACATTATAATAATAAATATGTACATCTCCCTTCCCCTCCTTATCCTCTCTTCAAGCATTCTTGTCCTAATCCCGCCCAATTTACAGTAACTTAATGTTCTTAAAATAAATATAAAAAATTCTTTGATTATTGAGTACATAAAATAACATTTTTATATATATATAAATTATATGTATTTATTTGATATGTAATATATTTTCTTTACTAGCTTTTTATACTATGTGGAAATCTGTTATTAGTTCTGAGTTTATACACTTTATCTGTTTGTTTACTATAAATATGGATGTAGAACTGTTGATTTCCCAAATAAAATAAAATAAAATATGATTTTATTTGATTACAAGTTCTTTGAAATGGAATGTCTAACAGACGAAAGTGAGCATATTCGACACGTTCTGTTCACGTTCAATCAAAGAAATAAAGAAAAAAACATTTAAGGAGAATACATTATTTAATAATTTGTTGTAAAATAATCAAATGAAATACATTACAGACTATTTTTTTTGTTATTCGTTTTCTTGTTCTATTCATTTGGAATAAAAGTCGGACACAACTTATGTTAACAATTACTTTAGGTAAACTGTTCATAATATTTGTGTTTTTTGTTGATATTTCTTGATAAAACTCCATAGTTAATGAATATGATAAAATTATAAATAAACTTATCAATGAAACTTCTTCCAGTCCATTCCAATCCAGTCTTGAAAATGCTTACTTAGGCGAAAGCGCTCGTTGGTCAAAACAATAAAAAGCAAGACTAAACCACGAAGTTTCATTGATAAGTTTATTCATAATTTTATAATAATCATAAACTGTTCATAATAAAAACAATGTTTTGGTTTTCGAGAAAAGCGTTCTTATTTTAAAGAAATAATTCGTCGATTGAACGAGAACAAAGGGGGTGTAAAAAATGCTCATTTTTGTCAACTTGACATTTTATTTTGAAGTTTGTAAAATGATAATTTTTCATCGAATGTTCATTTACTGATTTTTTTAATGACGTGATTCTTAAACAAGAGCGTTTTTAAAATGGCAAATCGTACGATTTCCTTATTTTTTATCAGGTGATCAAATCGAACTAATCGATTTGAAATACAATTCGATTATTCGATTGTCATGCATATAACTCAATGGCATCACTATTTATGTTTATCTTTTACAGCGTAAAGATGTATTGTACATGTGTAGTTCTAAAAACGCGTAAGTTTATATGAATGTACAAAATTTAATACTCGGGACCGACGTTTTGCGGAACATCTTGTCGTTTATTTTTGATAAAATCTTTTACTGTTAAATCATGCTTGTTATGTTTTGACGTATAACGACAGATATAACGTCTATTTTATACAATTTATTATTTTTTTATATATCATCTTTTTTCCTGGTAGCAAAATTTAGAAAAACCTAGATTTATGTTGACTGGATTATTTAAACTACTAGGCAACGCATGAATACATTTTTGTCACATTGCCTACAAAAATTTGTACAAACTTAAAATATTTTTTTCTTTTTTTCTTTAAAACCAGTAAAAAGTAATCTGAATATTCACAATTAAGAAATAAATCAAATTTAGGAATTCTCAGACATCCGTTAAGATTAAATTTAATTCAATTAATTTATTTTTAATATAACATATACATTACAAACATATATTCAATACGTACATATTAAAAAAAAAGGAATAAAAATACACGAAAAAGACTCATAATAATAATAATATTGTTTGGATAATTTATAAAGCGCCATTTTTATGAAAATCACCTCAAGGGCGCTGTACAATAAATAAATATCCCAGCACGTTTTGCAGCTACAGAGCGCATGGACAGTAAGAAATCTAGCCCCTATTTACATTTTTATTTTAAAAAGTTTTATTTGACAATGAAGTAAAGAGTTTAAGTTAAAAACTAAATAAAGAGCAAATTTATAAAATTAGAAGTTAGATAACAACAAGTCTTGCAGCTACTGAGCGTATGGACGGTTGAAATTCTAGACCCCATTTATTAAATTTAGATATTTAATAATTGATAACATTTACATAATATGATAAAAATAATATGATAGTTAACATTACAAAAAGTCTTGCAGCTACAAAACGCATAGACAAATGGAATTTCAACAACATAAGAATGATTTTAAAAGGTTTACACTAAAAATAATAAAAAAACACAATAATAATACATTGAGCAAAGAACTAGTAAGTATGGAAATTAAGTGAACATGTATCAGCACAAAAAGTAAAATATAAAAAACTAAATAAAGATAGCATTCCTCATGTCAAAGTAGTAGGAGAATCCTGCTCCGGAAAACCCTTTCGGATACATGGAACATATCAATATCCAGAGCGATGTTGTTCAGCATAGCAGTAGCCCTTCCAACAGGCATAACCATAGGCAAGTTGGTCCTGAATATCGGAATATGAAATAATCTATGCTGACGCTGTCTTAGGTAATTATCAGGAACATACAAATCAATGCTCATCATAATCTCAGAATTATCGTTCATACCGTGCAACAATCGATATAAATGTGTAGTCAAATACACATTCGTTCTAGTATCTAAACTGTTGTAGCCGAGCATACCCCGGAGAAACTCGGTCGGGTAGAGCCGAGGATAATACCCGCACTCTCTCATGTAGAGATATTTCAGAAACTTCTTTTGGATTTTCTCTATCATAAGATAAGGTAAGGTGATCGGTCTTAGGCTTCAGGCGACAGTCTAGGGGCAGCGAAATATTTAAAGTGAGTCGGGTTGTGGTCCTGTGGCTAGTGTCTCAGACTCACGGCTCAAAGGTCCGTGTCTCGAATCCCACTCTACCCCAACTTTATTACCATTTTCTATTGGTGAGTTTTTTACAACTCGTTGTAAATGGAGATCGCACGGCTTACGAATTATTCAAATAACCTGCATCTTTCGCACTCGATAGACAACTATTGCATTGTTAGTTGCTAGAGATACGGTTATGAAATATACATTAGATGCTTCTGTTTTCGTCTGGTTTTCTTTGCGATTCTTAATAGTAAAAATATGATTTTATAAAATGTAAAATATAAAAATAAAAAAAAACAATAACTGTATTGTCCCATTTGTATCAACCGCCTTTGTTAAATAGCAATATAATGTAATTGCTCCAAAAATATTAAATGATTTATTGCCAAATATAAGACTCGAAATGTAAGACAAACTTTAAAATAAAAATAACTGCACATAAAAATAGTGCAGCGAGAGATTTTTTTGAAAAATATATGTAATTAAAAAACATAGCACTTTTTATAATTGGTACACATATTATTTATATTTTTATGTATTTCATTGCTTTATATATATTTTTTATTATATATTATACCATATGTTTTATGTTTAAGAAACATGTATTCTTGGCACATATATCTACTTTATATTTGTATAAAAATAATTTTTAATTTCTTACATGTGATTAGCTAGGCATTTATAATTAGGTAGTTTTTTTATATTTTTTATGTTATTGTTTCATTAGTATAGGACTACTTATGCTTTAAAAGATAAAAATCTCCATCTTAGAACAGGCTGAGCCATGTTAGATGGAGACTATCATAAACAGAAAACATTCCGTTTTCATTTTATATTAATTAGTTTTAAATAGATTCCCTTTTATTAAATATGTATACTAATTTTTATGCAATAAATTTATAAAATAAAATAAACTTAATAATATAAAGTTCAGCTATGGACTAAAAACATTGGTTTATAAACGCATTTTTTTAAATCAATCTAATCATATATACGTCGATTATCGAATGCTGGCGCGTTTGAAAAACTTCCACAAACGCTTTTTTAATGAACAGAATGTTGATTTAAAAAATCTTAATATAAAACTCTAAGTCGAATGTGCTATGTTTGAAAAAAATCAAACTAAACAAAGTTTTTCATTGAAGTAAATTAAAAATTAAAAATAATATTTTTTTGAAGTAAACAAATAAATAACTATCCCTTTGAAGTAAATATAAACCTTGTACATTATAAGAAAGGTAAAATAATAAAAAAAATAATGCAACCCATAAATTAAAAAATGAATAAATATACAAGCTTTTTATAATCACCACCCTATAGATTTTTAATGCGTTTGTGTGAGTTTTGTGAACGCGCCAGTTCTTATTAATCGATCTGAACGTGCTATTGTGAAAAGCTTTCCCTTTATTTTTATAAGCTTTTCTCTCCCGCATACAAAAATCTTTAATAAGGCTCTTGTAAACCAAATCTCAGATACTAACTGCACATTACACACCGCTTTATTTCAACGTATATAATGGTATTCGAGATGGCCCTTAATATGCGTACGTGATTGTACTTCAAATGTACCATATACTACTGAACAAAAACGTCCGACCACTTTTATAATATTATAAGCCATCAAGGGCGCAAAATAGGCAAATAAGGTATGATTTAAATACAATTTCTGGCACACAGCAAAGAATTAAATTATTTTTTAAGTACATACGCTAAAAAAATGAAGTATAGTTTAATTATCATAATTATCATTCCCTTTCCGGATCTAATGGTGCGTAGAGCACTGCATTGGTATACCAATTACAGCGTGCATGATTATTTTTTTTTACATGAAGGTAAGATGATCAGTCTTACACTTCAGGTACCAGTCCATTGTTCATGAAATATTGCAGTGTGAAATCACCCTTTTAAATTTTTTTTATTTTTTTTTATTAAAATTTTTCATTGATAAATCCTTACGGGTTACATACATTTAACAAAATATTTTTACTCTCAAAATTTACATTCTACTGTTAATTAAAATATTTTTAACATCTTTTGTAATGTTGTCTGAGTCTTTTGTTTAGTTTTGTCTGGTAGTTTATTGTATAATTTCAGTCCATGGTTTATTAGTCTCGATTGTCCTTTCTTCGTTTTAAAAGGTTGAATAAGTTTTTTTTTTATATTCTTAAATTGTGTTCATGTTTACAACAGTTTTTTTTAACTTTCAATTCTTCGTCTACAATTACTAAATATATATAAAATAAAATAATTAAATAAATATTTCATTTAAACCATGCCGAGAATCGAACCCGAGACCTCTTGCATGGTAGGCACACGCTCTGACCATTACAGCACGAGGCGAGACGAAAGTTTAAAGTTTACTTTAAACAAATTGTTATATTTAAATTATGTAATACGTAAACGGAGTTATTTAGATCTAAATTTGTTGCAACAGAGAAGGAAAACATTTTTGAGCCTGTCACAAATTTAGATCTAAATAACTCTCTTGGGAGGATATCCAGGCAGTCTGCAAACATTTAGACATACTGAAAACATTGCTGAACAACCTAACTGGTAAAAGAAGAAGCATTAAAATTGAAAAATTATTTTCAGGCGTTGTCTAGTATGTAAATTGGTTCAGCCGGATGAATCTCACCCACACGATAAAGGTTTCAGCTCTTTCACTTCACAAAAGTCAACAGAAGGAAGAGTTGAGGAAATAAGGATGTTAAAACACAGGCAGAATGGTGAATGTTACACAGTGCGTGTAAAGTGGGCACTTAAACCAGCCAATGACAGGTCATAAGCCCTGTAAATGTCTAGAATTCCATATAAAACAGAAAAAACAAACAAACAAACCATCACGCCATTTCTCCGTAGGAGTAGGCAGAGAGAATAGAACGCCATATCACTCTATCTTGGCATACAGACCTCGCTTCCTCTACATTCATTCATCTTCTCATGCACGCACGCCAATTATTCCTACTTTTGACATGTCTATCTTCAAGTATTTGATGGACTTGATCTTGCCATGTCTTTGTTTTACACGGTCTTTCTCATTTTCTGCATTCATCAACATTCGCATCGTATATCCTTTTAGCTGCTCTTTCGCTGTCCATTAGCTCTACATGTCCAAACCAACGCAGCACCCCTTCCTTGATTCTGTCGATAATGCATGTCTCAGCCTTACACACTTCACGGATCTCGACATTTGTGCACCTATCATACATCGTTTTACCACACATTCGCCTGAGGGATTGCATTTCGACAGCTTTCAACCTACTTTCATCATAATTTTTCCAATTCGCTCTTCCTTCGCTCTCATACATTAGAGTTGGCACTAGAACTCCATTGAGAACTGCTAGTTTTGCCTCCTGCGATAAACATTTGTTTGACAAAGTGGATTTTAATGCACTGTTCACCCTGTTCCGGCACTCACCCTCCTTTCAGTATCTTTCTTTAGAATTCCATATTCCTTTCTTTAAAATGTTTTCCATCTCTGTTGCAACAGATTTAGACACATAATCATACCTTAATATGAGTCTCGTGTCGGCCTCATGATGCAACGGTCACTGCGTTTGCCAACCACGCAAGAGGTCTAGGGTTTGATCCCCGACATGGTTGATATAAAATATTTATTTAAAAAGGGTGTTTTCACACTAGAATATTTCGTAGTCCCTGGACTGGTACCCAAAGCGTAAAACTGATCACCTCACATTCATGTAACAAAAATGATCAAGATACGCTGCGATTGATGTACTTATCCAGTGCCCGGTGCACCATTAGGTGATATTCATGTCGCTCTGAGATAAAAAATATTTCTTTGGAAACATTTATTTTGTTGTTATAATATGTCGTTGTTTTGAACGTACTTATTATATTATAATTTATCGAAGTGTTTATATACCAGTAAATAAGTGTTTATTCAATAATCTGTTAATTAATTTAAATAATAAAAAAAATATTATTTTTATTAGTGAACCAAATTAAATGTTTTATTTTCTCTAGAACGCAAACTTGTCTTTAAAAAATTGGCCTCAGACAAACATTGGAGCTTAACGGACGTCACGTCACCTGAGGTATTGTTGATACATCTACCTACGAAACACATGTTTCATAGACATAATATTTTGTCTGTTTACGCGCAGTTTTAAAAAATTAAATTAATAAAATGTTTGTGTAATATGGTAGGAGATTTTTACTCAAGACTATAAGAGAAATTTGTATTATGCATTTCGTATCCTTGCAGTAATATTAATGGAGATTTTGTGACCATTTACGCTTACTCTAGCAGAATTCCTGATTTTACTAAAATTTCCAAGCTGGTACCACATTATCGTTCAGCGCAATACTACGAAAATTGTACGATTAAAAGAAGTAAATCGGATTCAAAATAAAGCTTGCTTCAAATACTCGACACTGGCCAGAACACCCGAATTGAGATGTGAAAAGGCCATGAAAAAACGAAGAAGAAGAAGACTGCGATTTTTCGTGTGAAATATCATAGCTACATTGTTATATAAGGATGACTTAAAACTATTCTTAAAGGTGACAACTTCTGACGATTTTCGTCTTCTCCAAGTGGATATATCTAATTTATTTGAATGCGGAAAGCGAAACAAACTTAGGTTTAATGTATCTAAGTGTTCGGTCACGTCCTTCACTAAGGCCCAAAAAACTCTTTTCCTTTTCCCTACAAAATGAATGACCAGAATCTGATACGACCATCGAATGTCAAAGATCTGGGTGTTTGATTTATGAGCACCCTGACATTTCATGAATACATAAAGACAATCAGTGGTAATGCATTGAAGATGTTAGGATTTGTTCTTCGTACTACTAGGGTTTTCGAAAATACCCGCGTACTGAGAACTCTTTACAACTCCTCGGTGCGAAGTAGACTCGAGAGTGGCTCGATGATTTGGGGGCCACATGAATTGAAGTACTCTCTTATAATAGAGAAAATCCAAAAGAAGTTTCTGAGATATCTCTACCTGAGAGAGTCCGGGTATTATCCTCGGCTCTACCCGACCGAGTTTCTCCAGGGTATGCTTGGCTACAACCGTTTAGAGACTAGAAGGAATGTGTATTTGACTACACATTTTTATCTATTGTTGCGCGGTGTGATCGATAATTCTGAGATTATGATGAGCATTGGTTTGTATGTTCCTGATAATTACCTAAGACAGCATCAGCATAGATTGTTTCATATTCCGATGTTCAGGGCTAACCTGCCTATGGTTATGCCTGTTGGAAGGGCTACCGCTATGCTGAACAACATCGCTCTGGATATTGATCTGTTTCATGTATCCGAAGGGGTTTTCCGGAGCAAGATTCTCCTACTACTTTGACATGAGTTTCTTTCGTGTATTTTTTTCTTTTTTTATAATATGTACATATTGAATATATGTTTGTAATGTAAATGTTATATTAAAATAAATGAATTGAATTGAATTGAATAGAAGTTTAGGCATCTGCAGGGCTTATGACCTGTCATTGGCTGGTTTAAGTGGCCATTTTACACTCTGTGTAACATTCACCATTCTGCCCATATTTAAACATATATATTCCTTCAATTCTTGAGTTGAATTCTAGAGTTGAATCCAGTCCTTGTCTTCAAAAATTTGGACTAACTCAAAATATTATTACTATTATTATGGATAAATAGCGCAATTTCCGTAACGTAACCTCAAAGACGCTTTACCAAGTGTTTCTATGAATATCAATTTAAGTTTAACTTGAAATTTATAATTTAAGATAAACATTTTTTTTTTGTTTAGCACATGCTACAGATTTATTCAAATGATTTAGAGGACGGATGGGTTTTGATCCTACAATGCCCAATGTAGACGATCTGCTACATATCTTAACTTGTAACTTATTAAAGTGAACAAATTGTTAAATTGCTTTTATTTTGATGCCGATAATGTGGGGGGTACTACTTGCAAACCCGGCATAATCCATCTTTCTTTATTTTGCGCAAATCACAAAAAACTGATACAATACTTAATTTCAACCTTTTTTTTAAAACTTATTTTTTTTTATTATAATCAGTAAATATTTTATACGTAAGCAGATGACATAAGCATGGTTATATCAAGAAATAGAAGGAAAATAATAAATTAAATTTTATACATTACAGACTTTGCAATACTCAAGTAGAGCACAATAAGTTTTTCTGGGTTATTATGCCGTGTGTCGTTCGTACTCTCTACCGACGTTTCGGATCGCGTTACAGCGTCCATCATCAGGGTTGATGTTATTTGTGTATGAATATGTGTTACGTTAGGTACTTAGAATTTTTACCGTGTCGTAGTCGTTTTTGTGTGATGTTATGTATTTGGGACTTGTACCGTGTCGTAGTCGTTTAGGTTAATGTGTACCATTATGTACTTAGGATCTATACCGTATCACAAATCTGTGTTACATTGCAATCTTTATGCGATTTCTTTATGACTGATACTTTATACAGAGATGATGGGATGCGATTAAAAACATCCTGGTACCCAGTCATAAAGAAATCGCATAAATATTGCAATGTAACACAGATTTGTGATACGGTATAGATCCTAAGTATATAATGGTACACATTAATCTAAACGACTACGACACGGTACAAGTCCCAAATACATAACATCACACAAAAACGACTACGACACGGTAAAAATTCTAAGTACCTAACGTAACACATATTCATACACAAATAACATCAACCCTGATGATGGACGCTGTAACGCGATCCGAAACGTCGGTAGAGAGTACGAACGACACACGGCATAATAACCCAGAAAAACTTATTGTGCATCTTAACGGCCGTGAAAATCTAAGAAGTTTACTCAAGTAGAGATTGCCATGTTTGCGAGAAGTCAAGTATTACAAATTAAGCCGTATTTTTGACTAAAAATGTTGAAATTACTGTGAAAAATTGTATTCTGAATAAGTTTCAAAAATTAATATCTCACTTTTTTTTAATTTTGGATTTTGCCGGGTTTGCAAGAAGTACCCTCATGTACGTAATCAAAAGCTTACATCACTGTGGAAAATTTATTTCTCACAATTTTCGTAAATATATATTCTTATTTTCTGTATACAATATATGTAAAAACGGTTGTTTTTTTCTCAAATAAAAATAAACAAATATTTATAATCGATGTACAAAAGTGATTTCAATCATGTTTATCACTCGGTGACTAGTTTATTATATTGTATATATACTAGCAATTATAATTCATTTTAAAATTTCGCCACCAGGGTTAAATGTTTTAGTAAAATTTAAAACAAAAAGTCAGTTGCACGTATTCTGTCAAAAGTGTAATTTAGCTTAAGTTCAAGGGGTGATTTCTGTGTTTTTTTAAAACGATGTTCATAAGAATTGTTATTTTTTGTTTTCCCTACACTTTTGTATTTTTTAACCCTTTAATGTCCGATAAAGCATATTGTCCACATTAACTAAAATATGAAATTAATTTATTTTTTAAAATTATTTTTCCCAGTAGGTATTTGCATAAAAAAACAAACATAAAAATATGTTTTTTAAAAATTAGAAAAATTGGGCATTGAAGGGTTTAGTTTCTTTTAAAACACCACTTCTCTCTCACAGTTGCGCACTTCTGCTGGAATAGCATTCCATGTCATTTGGCCTGCTACCGCAAATGCGCGATCACTGAATTTAGTGCTCTGGTTGCGTACATTTCCTATCGCCGTACACGTAGCTGATTTAAGCGTTAGACTTCTGTAAGCTAGTTCATTTGGAAAGTACAATTCTTTCAGATATTCCGGAGCAGAGTTGTGCACTGACTTATACATTCATGCGTTCCCAAACGAAAACGCGAATGATATTGATATATTAAATATCATTATTATCATTCCCTTTCCGCACCTAATGGTGCATAGGGCACTGCATTGGTACACCAATTGCAGCGTATATTGATCTTTTTTTGTTACATGAAGATAAGATGATCAGTCTTACGCTCCAGGTACCAGTCCAGGAACTATGAATATTTTAGTGTGAAAACACCCTTTTAAATAAATATTTCATATTAACCATGTCGGGAATCGAACCCGAGACCTCTTGAGTGGTAGGCAAACGCGCTGACCATTACACCACGCGGCCGGCAATATTAAATAAAACACTTTTAAATTTCAAAAAGCAGTGCATCAATTCATTATCTTTAAATTTAATTACCTAAAACACCAATGAGTTGATTTAAATTTTGTTTCTTTTATTACTTATATCTGTCTTCTTTATTATTATTTTTATAACTTCTTCTATTTTAAGATTCTTTTAATATAACTTATGGGAAGAAATGCACTTATGTTCTCTTCACTCCAATATATATATATATATATATATATATGTATTCTATGTATACTCATATATTTTTTACTAATACGACAACACATTTTTTTTAACATTTTTTCCGTTTCCCTTAGTCTTCTTAATTTATTTTTATTTGATTCTTTTCTATAAAGTATATAATAATGTCTGACTTTATTTTTATAAATTTAAAACATGTCTATACTATATTTATTCATATTATTTAAAGCCTACAAGGCGTTTAAATAATATGAATAAATAAAGTAAGATGATAGGGTTTGTATTCTACCCTTTGTGTAAAATGTAGTCCGTGTAATATCAATACAAATTGTAATACTAATATATTTATATAGCGAGAATTAGCAATTCTGTCTTTGCCGTAAGATTTTTTCCTTAGGTTGATATTTGTCCTTTATTGATAGGGGTGATGTTCTGATAGAATTATTTCACCTTGATACTAGGCAATGCTTGAAAATATTTTATGTATAATAACAATAGATAAAGGAATGGAATAAATATAGATGTTGAAATATAGGCAGAATAGTCAATGTTACACAGTGTGGAAAGTGGCCACTTAAACCAACCAATGACAGATCAAAAGCCCATTAAACGCCTAGATTTCTATATTACCTTCTATGAAATGTTCTTCATCTCTGTTGTAATATATTAAACTAAATTATAATTTATAAACGTGTAAACTGTATTAATACGAGTAACTATCTCTAGTAGAAGGACAGTCAGTGATTTGATGATTTTCTATAAAAAATTTAATGACTGATTGGATTCCTCGGCTTAACGAATCTCATTACTTTTAATGATCCTAAAACTCCCAAGTGACAAATACAGACAGCTCTTTTTTATTTTAACAAATAATCTAGTACTGTAATTATTATTATATTCACTCGCCTATCTAGAGACTACATAAACTTGGCAATAAATTAAGCTCTTCTGATATCTTTTGATTTTCAAAATGAAAATTTAAGAAAGGCTTTTATTAAAGACAGATGAATTTATTGGGTCATTTAGCCATTTTGTAGCAGAGTCCCGATTACTGTTTGTTGGTTTTATTTACACATATTTTTTCCACTTGTATTTTTTTCCATAGCAATTTCACTTCGCTATTTATAAATATATTCAACCTACTTTTTTTATTTTTATAAAGAAATATAAGCGATCTAATAATTTACACAAATATTTCAATTTTGGTGGCCATTTTCAACGAATTGAAAATAACTCACTATTAGAAAATGGAAATCAAGTTGGGGTAGAGTGAGGTTCAAACCTCGGACCTTTGATCCGTGAGTCCGCAACACTAGCCACGGGACCATAACTCGATTTAAATTTATTTATTTAAAAAATAATTATGTTAAAGACCGATGGGGGCTTTTAAAATGTTTAAATAAATTGGAGAATTGGTGTTAAAAATGACAAGAAGATGCAAAAGATTTACCTTTGAAAACAGCTACGTTAAATTACTAGAGTTACAATAAATATAAACGTATTCCCGTATTTTGTCCCAGAATTATAACACAAGAGCGATTATTTTTTTTACATTGTATACATATTTGTACCATTGACGTGTATCCTTTGTTTGTTTTTTTGTTGTTTAATTGTCTTTTATAGGAGCTAGAACCACACAAAACCCCATAAAAGAGCCTTGTTTTCGCTGTTGTTACGGAAAAAAACGTGCCAGCAGAAAATTAATTTTTTATATTTTTTTCATTAAAAAAAAAAAACGAATTCGTTAAAGCTTTGTGGTAAGAAAAACTGGAATGCAAGAAAATCGGTGTTGTCGATTTTAGTTAGGCATAATCAGTCCAAAATGCAGTCATCTTTTTTGAAAATGAAATACCTATTCAATTAACCGCTTTTCACCGCATATCCTCTGAAGTATCCCCTATCTGCAACATATTTTCAATGTATTTTTTTTTCATCGTAATCACTGAGGTATAATTAAATAGAGATGATGCTTCATAGAATGGTATTTTGGAATTATATTTTAAAAAATGAGCGCTGTCGCGTCAACATTGCTGTGCAAAACGCGTAGTAGACGAACGGTGAATTCGAAGCTGAATGTATCGTTTTTTACGCTGCTTTATATTTACTGATTTCAAGTTAGGTTCTGGAACTTAGGTCGAATGGAACACAAGACTAGTGTTTAGTGATAATAATAATTTTCGTCTCCTATGGTCTATTCGCGTCAGAGTGTTTCCATACTTTCTCGGGTGTCCCGCAAGGCTCTAACCTGGGTCCATTGTTGTTCTCAATTTTCATTAATAATATTAAAAATGTAATTATGAACTCGTGTTTTCTGCTGTTTGCGGATGACTGAAAACTATTCTTAAAGGTTTCAACTTCTGTTTTTTTTTCTCCTTTTTTTTGTCTTCTCCAAGCGGATATATCTAATATATCTGAATGGGGAAGGCGAAACTAATTTTGGTTAAATGTTTCCAAGTGTTCGGTCACGTCCTTCACTAGGGCCTAAAAAACTCTATTTTTTCGCTACAAAATGAATGACCAGAATCTGATACGAGCATCGAATGTTAGGGATCTGGGCGTTAGATTTGTGAGCACCCTGATATTTCATGAATACATAGAGACAATCAGTGGTAATGCATTGAAGATGTTAGGATTTGTTCTGCATACTGCCAGGGTTTTTGAAAATACCCGCGTACTGAGAACTTTTTACAACTCCTTGGTGCGAAGTAGACTCGGGAGTGGCTCGATGATTTGGGGGCCACATGATTTGAAGTACTCTCTTATGATAGAGAAAATCCAAAAAAAGTTTCCGAGATATCTCTAAATGAGAGAGTGCGGGTATTATCCTTGGCTCTACCCGACCGAGTTTCTCAAGGGTATGCTTGGCTACAACAGTTTGGAGGCTAGAAGGAATGTGTATTTGACTACACATTTTTATCGATTGTTGCGCGTTATGATCGATAATTCTGAGATTATGATGAGCATTGGTTTGTATGTTCCCGATAATTACCTAAGACAGCGCCAGCATATATTGTTTCATATTCCAATTTACAGGACTAACCTGCCTATGGTTATGCCTGTTGGAAGGGCTACCGCTATGCTGAACAACATCGCTCTTTTGACATTTGACATCTTTTCCATGTATTCGAAGGGGTTTTCCGGAGCAGGATTCTCTTACGACTTTGACATGAGTTTCTTTCATGTTATTTTTTCTTATTCATAATATGTGCGTATAGAATATATGTTTTTAATATAACTGACTTTTTGTTTGAAATTTTATCGGAAAATTTTACCCTGGTGGCCATTTTAAAAAAATAATTATAATGGCTAGTTATCGAGTGCTAAAAATGTTTGAAATCACTTTTATACACCGATTATTAGCATGTGGCAGATCGCTTACATTGGGCATTGTAAGGTTAATCTAATTGATTTATTTTTAATTGTTTTTAACTTTTTCAGTGCCAGCCATATTTACAACCTGTAAGCTAGCTATATTTAAGTACAAAAATATTTAAAACAATTATTTTATTTACAAAAGTATTTAAACGTACCAAAATAAGAGGTTTTTTCAGTTTCACAAAACAAAAAAATAGACGAGTAGAAATCAATACTCGCACAGAATTAACGACATTAATGTCACCGGCATACAATTTCAATAAATCATCCCTCATTCGCTTTCTGTTTTTTTAATTGCAATAATTTTTACGATTTTACGATAAATGACCCTCCTCGATAGACTGTCTCGTTGATATTATCAACAATTTATATTCTAGACTGTTTTCGAATTATAAAGTTCGACAACCTTGTGTTAAACTCGATCGGATATTGGAAGAATACCAGACCCTATAAATAATACAACTTTTATAATATTTACTAGTTGGAGATAGAAGAGGCATCGGATTTACTAATAAATCGTGAATATTTAAATGAGAACTCCGTCAATGCTCGATTGTTTTGAAATAAAGTATTTTTTCCCGCGTTTAGATTCAACATTTATATGTGCACTTTGTTTCCAGAGAAAAACGCGATTTACGAATGTCAACTTCTGATTATCTATGACATTTCAGTTTTTCAGTTCTCTGTTTCAGAGCCATTTTAGAACTTTATAAGCAAAAATACTTCGATGCAGCTTACAATGAAGAAGTTCAGTGCTATGGCGAATTGCATTAGAAAATGTTTTCTTTACACGTGGTAAAAATTGCGTGTCAACATGGACAAAATAGTATGGTTTACTAATAAACCCATCTAAAACACAAATTATGTTCGCGGGTAGTCAAAGATTGCTTAGTAAGCTAAACGTATCTTCACTTAATCCTCTTAATGTCAATGGTACCAATATTCAATACAGAAAATCTATAAAAAATCTAGGAGTACAAATGGATGAACATCTTTGCTGACGAGCTCATACTAATGAATTAAGCCAAAAAATATTTTTCAGTCTACAATCACTTAGAAGGTTGTAAAAATTCTTACCTATTAGTACTAAATGCACCCTTGTACAAGCATTACTACTACCCATTCTAGATTACGCTGATGTTTCCATGACTGATTTAAGCTGTGAGAAACTCGATAAACTTGAACGACTTTAGAATACATGCATAAGGTACATTTTTGGTCTTCGGAAATACGACCACATTCCTGATTATCGTAGGCAACTGAAATGGCCCAAAATTAGACAGCGGAGAGACTATTACTCCCTCTCACTTCTGTTCAATGTACGCCATAGTCCTAACGCTCCTATATACCTGCGTGAAAAATTTCAACGCTTATCAGTTCATGGTTAACCTCTTCGTTCTAATTCTCAAGGCATACTCTTAATACCCATCCACAATTCCTCTTTCTTCTCTAACTCATATAGGGTCCATGCGGCTCGACTGTGGAATCATCTCCCATCCACCATCAAAGATGTTACTACATTATCTCTGTTTAAATCACGTCTGAAGAAACATCTCCTTTCTCTTCCTTAATCTCTCCTCTTTTCTTTTTTTCTTTTTTTTTCTTTTTCCTATTGAGTAATAGTTTTGATTTAAGGTAATTTATAAACAAATACGTTTATTTCTATTTTTATATATCTTTTTAATCTTTTTTTCTTTTGAATATGTTCAGTAACTTGAGTTATAAGAATAAAACTTTTATTTTATTGGTTGGTTGTAAGAATTTTTTTATTTGGCAATAAGACCGCCAATGTACAATTAATAATATGTACAAAAAATTGAATAAATAAATTGAATAAAAAAATTAAAGCGTTTAATTGTAGTGCAAAGTTTCTCGAAAACGAATAATAAAAATCATTAAAAAAAATTCTAATACTTTGAACTACATCACATTTTTTTTCGAAATAATCAATTGTAGAGTGTTGTGAAAGATTAAGGGTTTTCGGGAAGCCAACTCACCAATCAGTAGAGCTCCCCGAAGAAAACTTATGCGGTCACGTGCGGAGTAATTTCAAGATCCGGAAAGTATCGGACTTTTAAGTAAAGGGCGAGCTCTTTAACATCTTTAGTAGCTCAATCACAAATAACTATCGACGTGCTTAAAAACATGCTAAGCATTTGAGCGATCATAGTGAACAGTAATCAACATGCTTAAGTTATCGCAGTCATAAGTCAACGCGTGTGTAATCTCTAAGTCAACGCTCGTGTCGTTTTGTTTTTTGTTTTCCTCGTAAATAAATACAGTTCATTTGCGATAAATCGTCGTTTACTATAAAAAATAATACAATTTATTACATTTGCAAAAAAGTAAAGAGTATCTTGTAAAAAAAAAGTAAAGAACATGACTTGGGAGGACGCAAAGGAATTGGCAGCCGATTAGAGAGCGGACATAGAATGATGATGATGATGATGATGAAATTCAGTGGAAACTCTTTTTTTAATAGACTTTTAAACTAAATTAAAATATAAAAATATATGTTTTGATGCACCGTATTATCAGCGCTTCGTTTTAAGTTTTGTAATTTTGAAATTACTCCACCCGTGACGTCACAGTTGTAGTCGGCGAGTTCTGCTGATTGGTGAGCTGGATTTCCGGAAACCGAAAAATCAATCACAACCCGCAATCATTGGTTGATTCGGAAGACCTAGTGACTTAGTTAATTGTTATTAATTTTTTTTTGGACATTTTCGAGAAACTTCGCCGGCCAATTAAGAGCTTTAATTTTTACCGTAAGAAAACATTTTTCATACCTTATTTCCCGTATCACTGAACTTCTTCACTGTATTCTTTATACGTCCGGTCACAGAACTTAAAAAAAAACAAAAATAATTTGTTTCAATTTCACTGTTTTATGATCGTTCATGAAAATTCAGTGCTATCGTGTTTCTTATCTAGTGTAGAAACTTCCAGTACTTTCGCAACAAAATATTATTACAATGTATGAATTCTGTGAGTGGTCAGTTCTTGGAAGTGTTTTCTGAGTTCAGTTGAAAGGGGAGATGGTAGATAGGGAAGAATTGAAGTAAATGGGACAATTGAAGAGGGGGAGTTATTTAAAATTATCCTTAGCATACGTGTTCGCTCGGAAGAAAAGAAAAGCTTTGCGTTAAAATTTTAGATCTTCACTGTGTTTCACGGCCAGGACGTGAAACCTGAAAGAAATTGTAAGCATAAAATTATAATTGTTAACCTAGTAATTCGTTTTGAAAAACTCACTTTTTTCATGAAAAACTTGAATCAATATGATTTGAAAATGAAGACAATCCTTAATTTCTCAAACCATCATCCCTTCCACAAAAAAATATCCTTTTTAAATTATATCATAGCTCGAAGACGGCAATATATCATATTTCAATATTCAAAAAAAATTCATTTTAATGATTTAACAACAATATTTTTATAGAATTTTTCCAAATTTTTGTAGACGAGGACTGGATTCAACTCCCCGGGGAGCTGTTAATATTGTAAAGAACATATTACAACAGAAACGAAGAACATTTAAAAGAAGAAAATATAGAAGTCTACACGGCTTATTACCTGTCCTTATGCCTATGGCCAGCTCTTTAACTTCACAAACATCAACAGATAAGAAGTAATATAGATGTTCAAATATGGGAAGAATGGTGGATGTTACTCAGTGTGTAAAGTGGCCACTTAAACCAGCCAACGATAGGTCATAAGCTGGTAAGATGCCTGGATTTCCATATTCCCACCTCTAAAATGTTCTTTATATCTGTTTTAATATGTAAATAATTTAACTCATTTTTTCTCATTGAAAATATAAATTATTATGATTTGAAAATGAAGGCAATCTTTAATTTCTCAGTCGAAGAACATTTCTTCGACAAAAAATATATCCTTTTAAAATTAAATCATAGATTGAAAACGACAATATATTTCGACAATGCTTTGTCCAAATGTTTAAAGACAGACTGGATTTCCAGGAAGTTATTTAAGTTTGTTTAAATAGTTTATAAGTTGTTTAAGAGTTATTTAAATTTGTTGCAACAGAGAGGGAAAACGTTTTTGACAAGGAAGTCTAGGCATTTACAGGGTCTATGACCTGTCATTAGCTGCCTTCAGTGGCCACTTTACACACTGTGTAACTTTCACCATTCTGCCCTTGTTAGCACTTCTACATTTCCTCAACTTTTCCATCAGTTGAGCTGAAAACTTTATCATGTGGGTGAAATTCATCAGGCTGAAACAATTTGAATTTGAATTTTTAGGTCTGCCAACAAACATACCAGTCTTGATTTCTTTAATAACAAGTTTTTTTCTTTTAAACGATCACTGAATCAAATAAAAATACAAACACCTCTCTCCCGCTTCCACTCCCACAAAGTCTACTATACCGTACCATTGTTTCTTTCTACTTTTCTTTACAATAATTTTCTATTCATACATATGTCCTTGCCGCAGCGAGACTTATTTTCGGAATCTCTAAGTTCAGTCATATCACTCCACTACTTCGGGAACTACACTGGCTACGTTTTCCACAGAGGGTCGAATACAAACTCTGTTGGCTTATGTATAAGTCACTGCACAACTCGGCTCCGGAATATCTAAGGGAACTATGCATTCCAGATGAACTAGCTGACAGGCGTCTCACGCTTAGATCAGCTACGTCTTCGGCGAGAGGAAAAGTTATTATACGCAAACAGCGCACTAAATTTAGTGAACGCGCATTTGCGGTCGCAGGCCCTATGGCATGGAATGCTCTCCCAGCAGTGGTGCGAGGCTGTGAAAGTGAAGTGATGTTTCGGAAATAACTTGAAACCCACTTGTTCTCTAAATCATTTGAATAAATCCGTAGCACGTGACAACAAAATAAATTATTTTAATTAAATTACAAATTTAAAAGCTTCAATTAAATTAACTTAACAATAGAATTACCTTGTAAAGCGCCCTTGAGGTATTTTATTACGAAAATGGCGCTATATAAGTTATCCATAATAATAATAAAATGAAAATGCCCATTGGGCGTATATACAAATTAATAAAATTTGTACCGTCACGGAGCAAAAGGGTCAAACTAGCCAATGACAAGTTACAAGCCTTGTAAATGCTTAGAAATCCATGTTCCCATCTCAAGAATGTTCTACATCTCTATTGCAATAAGTTTCCTTTTTTCTATTTCTTCAGATTTACTAGAAAACATCAAAAATACAGTTCTTAACACTTGGAATTAAAGGAGTCCTTTATATGAGTCTATTAATTTGATCTTTATTTTTATTTTTATTCTCTCTCACCAAATTCACGTAAAATCTATTTTAAGTTTAATGTAGTATGAAAATCATTGGTCATATTTTTGGCATTTCATTTTTAAGATGGAAATAAAAATGAAAATCACATTTTTAAGTGTGAGGATTTTATGTTACGTAAATTGTTGAACTGTACAAAAATGAAGGAAAAAAACCACCCTTAGGGTAGAGCGCAGTTCTTACCAGTTTAGACTAAAGCCATAAACATAACAAATGGCCGTGTAAAAGAGAAAGTTTAGCCATAATGCAGAAGAAAACTATAAAATGTGAGTAATTGTCTTCGAGGGAAATTGCAATAAACCAAAAGCTTAGAATATGGAAAACGAGTTGCATTTTTCTAGACACATCTGTGTTTTTTTGTGGAGTATCCAACCAAAACAAATTTTCATATATATAATTTATTATATAAATAAAACACGAGTGATACTTTAATCCACAAATTTGGAATATCCAGTAACCGGTTTCATCGCTTTCGCGACATCTTCGAGACTGGTATCTTTATTAAAGAGTTAAATGTATTCATACAGAACAGAGGTACGGATAGATAATTCAAAGTTATTTGTAAGTAAATTAAATAAAGTTATTTTAATCTTAAGGATCATTATCAACAAATTTTCTTTGGGTTAAGTAATGAATTGATATAATGCTATTTTAATGAGTTTAAGTATTTTATTTTATTTTTGGTGTCCCATCCTTCGTGAGTGTGGTTTTGTAAATAATGATGATGAAAAACAAAGGGTAAAATGTCATTTGTAGTATTTTCATATATATTTTCATCGCATTAATCTGTCCGTTATCTCATTAATATTTCAGTAACTACTTTTTTAAAAAATTCAATATTTTTTTATAATATTCAAATGAATATTAAGAAACAAGAAAAATATATATTACATATTTATGTATATTTAAAATTAAACGTTTTTTTCATCGGGATCTCAGAAAATTAAAAATATCGTGTATCCTAAGACAAATATGCAAAATATTCATTTCCGGGAAAGAGATGTAATTTAATTATATGTAAAAGCAAGGAACATTTAAATTTTCAATAAGATGAAAAGAGACAGCAAATACCAGGCAATCATTTCCTATCCTCAGATTACCACAGAGTGACTCGAGGGAATTTTTTTATACATTACGTTACAATTGTAAATGTGATTTTATTTAAAATTGTTTATTGAGTACTCGGAACGTATTTATACTGTTCTTTTTAAATCGAGTTGGGGTAGAGTGGAATTCGAACCACGGACCTTTGGTCCGTGAGTTCGAGACACTAGCCACATGACCACAATCCGATTCAACCTTACCTTCATGTAACAAAAGCGATCAAGATACGCTGCAATTGGTGTACCAATGCAGTGCCCTACGCACCATTATGTGCGGTGAGGGAATGATGATGATGATAATAACTGGCAGTAGTGCTGTATTGCGCATTTGAATAAATAAATAAAGAAAAAATATTGATATGATGATTTTATTTAGTGATTTAAAGATAATATATTGAACACAATAATCACTAAAGAGAAATCTTAAATTTAAATGTTTTCGTATTTCTTTAAAATTCTTGGACAAATAATTGATTTATTTATTACTATTTGTTCATGTTTAATGCCTATGATAATCACTTAAAAAAATAATTAAAACAACCCCCTTTTAATGGAAATACGATTTTTGTTTTTTTATTAGGAAGAATATTTTGGTTGTAAACATTAAATTTCTGTAGAATATTTTAAGCAAGCAATTAATATTCAAATGAACCATTCGACGGCATTTCACACAAAAATTTTTTTGGTATACAAGTCTGAGTGTAATAAATTTAATTGTCGTTTCAAAGTGTTTTTACATTTTGATCGCATCCTAACGGACTTTTTGTTTGAACACTTGATATACTCGTATTTTGTGCAAACGATTTTTTTATAGTTAAATATATTACAATGAGTTAAATCATCATCCCCTATGAAGATTTCAGATCAAAAGTCATAGACTAGAAAGTGTAAAAGATTACATTTTTATTTTGTCACTGTATTGGAGCTCGTTTTAGATGCCATTTTTAACAATTACATAAATAAACCGTATTTTTTGTCAAAAAGGATTATAAACACAGTTCTGGGTGTCAAATACAATCAGAATCTCTTTTCATTGATTTCGACTCGATGGCTACTCTCAGATAAAAATCTGGAAAAATAATATTAAGTGGAGACAAGTCCACCTCGACTATTGTGACTGGCGTCTTCGCCAACCATGCTTGAGGTCCTGGGTTCGATTCCTAGCAGGGTGGACGTGGAATATTGGTTTTGAAGATGGATTTAAAAATATGAAATTAACTTCTTAGGCTGTGCCTGTGTTAAGCCATAAAAAATATATTTTTTAAATATATTCTACTTTATTAAATAAATCAAAGTATAATAACATGTGAGACAAAAGAATGAAAATCCAGAAAAACAAACTGTAAATAAAAAAGAATACCATTAAAACAATAAAAAAATAACAATAGGAAAAAACAAAAACATACTCGTATACATAATTTATAACAATTTAGTTACAGAAATAACCAAATACCCAGAATAAAAGAATCGTTGGAATCGTTAGAAAATAATGCAAATAAGTAATTAAAAAAGTTAAAAGTTGTAGTAATCAAAGTAATAAATAATAACACTAAATAACAGTAAATGCTAAATTAAATAATAATTTTAAAAATACCAAAATATATAATAAGCAAATAAAATATGGAAGGAAAGCTAATTAGTAAATTTTGCAATATGACATTGTTTTTTTATCTGAAGCGTAGACTGATCATTGTTTATTATTTTACTTTTAAATGAATAAATAATTTCATTATTTATGTTCTAAAATAATCATCTTAAATATTTACATACATGTAATCATATATGTATGTGTGTATATGAGTACTTACATATATGTTTTTTTTGTTTTTTATTGTTTTTTTAATTTTTTAAAAATATTTTTAAATTTGGATTTTAAGCCGAAGCGTTCTTAACAATTTTACATCGATCAATAAGGTGGTTGATAGGTTTTTTCATTAAGGTTTGAAAAAAAAACAGATAATTTATGTTAATCATTGTTCAATAAGTCCACTTATATTCACTACACATTGTCACATACACACAATACTCACACACCCATATACGTATAACACACACCCTTACATAATATGTACATACTCACCCTCACTAACATGTACGATAATAACACTGATACACTAAAACAAGTACTTAGCATAACTTTTATTATGTGATAATAAAAGTTATTCTCATAATGTAATTAAGATATTTTTTTTACATATATATTTCTACTGACATATTGAAACCATTGTATAAATTCTAAAATGTGTTTTGTTTTTATGAGAAAAATAAAATAAAATAAAATGTGAAAAAAAATATCAAGGTCAATAGTGATTTTATTTATTTATTTTTTATTTATTTAATGCACAAAATACACAATTTTATCTAAGAGCACAATTATATATTTTTATGTCCAGACTTGTTAGGAAATTCCGTGTTAAGTCGGGACTCTTCTATATATAAATCAAATACACTTATAAACATATTAAAAAATATAAAAAATAATCAAAAAAATATACAAAACAATCAAAACAATATACAAAAAAATCAAAACAATGTACAAAATAATAAAAGAAATATATAAAGAATATAAAGAATAAACACCTTCGCTGACCTAATTCGCTAAAGAGCCTGGAGCCTATGGGAACGCCTGAAAAGCTCTAATATAGAAATTCTACAAGCCACTGCAGGGTGGGTCCATTCACCGTTGTTCGAGCGATGGCGCGTTATGCTAAGACCACCATAAGTGCTGCGAATATCAAATTTTATTTTATGTTTATATTTATGTTTATTGTTATATTTTTGTTTATATTTATAATTATGTTCATTTAACAAATTACAACAGGGATGGAAAATACCTTGAATAAGGGAATATGGAAGTCAAGGCATTTACAGGGCTTTTACAGGCATTTACAGGGCTTATGAGCCCTGTAAATGCCCTGACTTCCATATTCCCTTATTTAAGGTATTCTCCATCCCTGTTGTAATTTGTTAATCTTAATGACCCCCGAGGGGGTGAAATCCAGTCTTTTGTCTATGAACATTTGGACAAACTCAAATATTGTAATTATGTTCATGTTTATATGGTAGAATTGGCTCTGCACTATAAAGCCATTTTACTGCAATAAAATAATAATAATAATAATATTAAATAATGAAAATTTATACATGTCGAAAAATGGAATGCAGAAAAGTTATAAAATAACATATGGCAATATGTTTATAATAATTTATAGTATATAAATTACAATGGTAATAAAATTTGTTTGCAAAATTTTGAATTCAATTTTTAAAAAAAACATCCGAAGCGGACGTAGACCAGCGCCACTTTCTTTCATAGTGGAATTTCGTGTTAAGGATATTTTAGGTCACCCCACTCGTGACCTCCAATATTTAACCCCAAAATCCGTACCTACGTAATGGTTAAACATCCCGAATCAGACATATGATCTTTATTATCTAAACTACAAACTTTCTACGCCATCTATTACCCCCGTACATTATACCCCATATAAAAACATATAATACAGGGCTTGACCCAAAACATTTCAAACATTTTGTGGTACTTAATGAGTTATGGGCCCGAGAATATGGAAAAAATATGAAAAGTTCGTCCACCCTACTCGTCTGTATTTCTCTATCGAAGATTCACCCCTATTTTCTGTTTTCTTACGCTTCCCCTCCTTGAGAAAAGTTTCTGTACACCCCCGTACGATTTTCCAACATTTTCGCTCTCAGTTTCGATTTACGCCAAGCCTCGGATGTTAGAGTATTCGAGTCGTTCATTACAGCTATTTTATGTCAAATCTTAGTGGGTAGTTTGGGAAAATTTAAGACGTCTGAAGTGTTCCTAATTGATATAACTTTATGAAGAAAATTAGGGATGTGTTCTAGTTTATTACGAGGCATTATTCCGCCTCTGTGAAGACGAGTAAATCACGGTATGTTAAAAAAAAAACAGTTTTAAATCTCAGATTACTTATTTAGTTTTTTGTTACCATAAAGCATGGCTGAAGTCTGATAAAAATAAGGAAACCATAGGATTTCACCACTTTAAAACGACGTTTTTTCAAAATCACGCTAGTAAAATAATAATGTATTCTGCTAAAAAACATTCTCAAAATTTGTATGTAACTCAAATAAAATTACATTTCGACCGTCAGATTACGCCTCTTGAAATTTAGATTAAACTAAGCTAACATATTACAACAGAAATGAAGAACATTTTACAGAAGGAAATATAGAAGTCTAGGCATCTAGGGCTGCATCTATCCTGTCACAGGCTGGTTTATGTGGCCCACTTTACACACTATGTAACATTCACCATTCTGCCTATATTTGAACATCTGTATTCTCACCCGCAACTCACCCGCAACAATAAAGGTTTCATTTCTTCAAAAACGTCAACAGATGGAAGAGTCAAAGGATTAAAAATGTTCAAATATAGGCAGAATGGTGAATGTTACACAGTGTGTAAACTGGCCACTTAAACCAGCCAATTACATGTCATAAGCCCTGTAGATGCCTTGAATTCTGTATTCCCTTCTGTAAAATGTTCTTTATGTCTGTTGTAATATGGTCATATTAACAGCTCCTTTGGGGGTTGAATCCAGCCTTTGTCTACAAAAATATGGACGAACTCAAAACATTGTTAAACTAAGGTACTTTAGCACTCATACAGGGACAGAGAATTTAAGTGAGTAAGATAAAAATCGAAAAAAGCTTAAATTTTGATTTTTTTTTAATAATTAAAAGGGTTTGAAATCACACAAATTTTGTGGTATTTTTATTAAATTTTAGGTTAGGTTATACCTGCATTAATGTTTTATTAATATTACCTTCTAGATAAGAAGATCAGTCTTTTTATTTAAGTTTCAGTCCGGGATCTAGTTATTACATTTTATTAACTTATAATAATTTGAGATAATTTGATAGTTTGGGAATAAGGCCCTAGATTTTTCGATTGGTAGGCAAGCGTACTGACTACTAGGGCGCAAAGTGAACCAACTTTTACTTTTATAGAATGAACAGTTTGATTAATCGAAAAAATACAGATTATCCCTTGTCGTTGGCTGATTTATTGACTATGATTCACCATTCTACAATGCTTTTTAAAAAAAAGAACTTCAAATTTTGCTACAGCTGACCTAGGCCTCGATTATGATGGTAAGATAAAATGTATCTTTAATTTTATCTACAAAGGGAAATGAAGTTTTCTGTGTGTAAAATAGAATATGTTTACATTTTTTTTCTAAACATGTTCAATTACCGGTTACCGACGAAGATGCTTTGAATTTTCAATAAAATATTTCGTGCATAAATATCGATATTAGTTTATACCGTCTCGAAATATACCGATGAAGATAACCGTTCATAATCACGGCCCAGAGGTTTAACACTACAATGCCCAATGTAAACAATCTGCTACATGCCGATAATCGGTGTATTAAAGTGATTTTAGACATGTTTATCACTCGGCGACTAGTTTATTATATTGTAGACATATTAGCGATTATAATTTAATTTAAAAAGTCGCCACCAGGGTAATGTTTTTTAATACAGTATAAAAAAGTCGGTTGAACGTATTCTGTCACAAGTGTATTTTAACTTAAGTTCAAAGGGTGATTTCTTTGTTTTTTTTTATAAGATTTGCAGTCATAATTGTTTCCGCAACTTTTACGATGTATATGTAAAACAACAGCAGCCTTAAACCATTATACGTACATAGGTAAAAAAAACTTTAATAAACTTCTGGAAAACTTAAAATCCATAAAAAATTATCAAACTTTTAAAACTAAAATTAAAAAACATTTAAGACTCACCCCTTCCTAGACTCCATACCAAAGAATGTTTATTTTTTATTTTTAATTTACCTTGTTTATTTTTAATTTTAATTTTAATTTACTTTGTTTTCATTTACTTTGTTTATAAAAAAAAAAAAAGTGAAACGAACTCCCTCTCTAAACACAAGTATCTAGTTTATTAGAGAGGTAGAAACGTTATATATAAGATGTTCTGTATATTTACCTATTTTGTATTTCAAAAATGTATTTTGTAAAAAATAAATTATTCAATAATAATAATATAAAAAAATATGTTCCGTGTGTTTGTGACCGCAAATCTTGGAAAGTAATCAATGGATTGACTCGATTTTTTTACAGAACATGGCATTTTTGTAGAAAAGTGTTTCTATATACTTTTAATTTGGAAGCTCTAACGGAAATGGAACATTCTACGTGTTTTAAATTGACTAATAATCATAGTTAACAAGTTTTGAATGACAGCTCTTCTCAGTGCTACCATTTTACCTGTTTTAGCCAAATTTACGAAATTCAATATTCCGTACAATTAAGAATAAAAAAAAAATTGGTAGGATTTAAAAATCAAATTTCATCTGAAAAACGATATTACCATTTTCGATAATTTGTTTTCTTTTGCCACAGCGAAGTCTGACCGGGTTCAGATAGTTATCATATAAAAAAATATTCACAAGAATGGTTGTTTCTGGTTTTCTTTACATTTATGTATTTTTTAACCTTTTAATTCCCGATGTAGCATATTGTCGACGTAAACTAAAAAATATGAAATAAAAACAACTTTTTTTTTTCATAATTTTTCATAAAAAAAACATAAATAAAAACATAGAATTAAGAATAGTCCAGAAGGAGCGTAGAATCATATTGGAATACATCATATCGGGGGCTTAGGGTCATAAGGGCGAAACTACAAAAAATGCTGTTTTGTGTTAAGTACTAATCTGATATACAAACAAAATATCCTGTTAGTGACAAAAAGATGAAACTCATCCGATAAGTAGTTACCTAGATAAATTTGTGTGAAACTACAAATGAAGCGTTTTGTTTTAAGTCAGAAGAATAAAACACCTTTTACATCAATTTGGTTATTTACTAATGTAAGCGCAATTTAGGGTCATATAGACGAAAGCGTAGTTTCATATTTTTTGTCTCTAAAATATTTTATGCTCTATTGACTTTTTTTTTATTTTCTTTATTTGTTACCCTTAAAAGACAGTATTATTTTTTGAAAACTGTTTTATCATTTATCTCAAAACTGTGTTTTTGTAGTTTCGCCCTTATGACCCTTAACCCCGATATGTGTCCAATAATTCCTCCACTATGCCCTACTTTCACCGCGCGCATTTATGATGTCACATTTTTGTGACATTTTTCTTTATTTCTACGTAAAATCATCCCTTCGGTAAAACTTAAAAAAAAAAAATGGTTTAAATACTTTAGTTGAAACCTTTTTTTATACAATTATATTCTCTTTTTTTAAAAAAAAGAAGATAATTCTGGTTGTAATATTTAATTTATAACAACATCTTATTTACATTTTTACAACCTTCAGAACTGCCCTTCGTTTTTGGTAATGCTAATATTATAAATGCTAAGTGTGTTTGCTTGTGTTTCCTCACGTCACAACGGAGTAACCGATTGACATACTTTTTTGCATAATGATAGCCGGAGAGATGAGAAGTAAAATACGATACTTATTCATTATCACGAATTTAAAAAAAAATGTATAAAAAAAATATGTATCAATAATGTGCATCATTATTTTATCATGAGTAGGCGGTAAGGTAGATGTCGAAACGAATAGATTTTTCTTAAATTTGAAAAATTGACTTGATTTATTAGTTGTATTGTAAACCAAAAACGAAATAAAGTTATTAATGCCAAAATAAACAATATATAATAACCTTCCTAAAATTATAATAGCGTAATTCAAAAACGTCCGTTACATGTTTGTTGTTAAACTAAGGACCAAACCAACAATTTGGAACGCTTCTGTTTTATGCAATAGGGCTAAAGGGTTTCTCTGGAGAATTATTACTCTGAGGGTTTACCCTGATCAGTTTTAAGATCCTTGATTTTAAACGATTATTTGTTTACGCGAAGTAAGCCACCATTTTTAATCAATAATAATTAAACCGGTTAAGTAATTATCTTATATAATAGTAAAAAAAAACTCTTAAAACAAACTAAATAATGAAGTAAAACTAATATCTTTCAACAGAAAACCTTTTTTTTTCTTCATAGATTAGCAACTGATGTTATTGTAGATAACAAACTGAAACTTGAAAAAAAATGTAGTTAACATGGTCACAATACGAGAATATTAAAACAATATCATATAAAACATTCTAAAACAAGATAAGGACAGTCGAGACAAATAAATCAGCGACTGAAATTATACAATAAACTACCAGACAAAACTAAACAAAAGACTCAGACAACTTTTACTAAAGATGTTAAAAATTTGGTCATCAGCAATAGAATATGAATTTAATTCAGCAAACCTTTTACAATAAACATCCGAAATTCGAAACGATCGGTCTATTTATTTTAGCAAAAAACATACAGTCCATACATAAACAATCTGAATAAATACGAACACATAATAATACATTACAAAGTTTTTATTTTATAATAATAAAAGAAACGGCTTACTCGTGGGGTGGGCCTTTTGGTATTTTATTTGTAAGGGTGGAATTCTTGTAGGAATTTCCAGCGAAGGGTAGTAATTTATACTCACTCTTCTTATACAACTCGAGAAGGGGTGATTTCCCAACGTTTAATGTGCATTAGTAGTAAACATTTTATGTGAAGGACGTACTAAGAGAGAAATCAATAAATAACCTTACTTTATTCGTTTTAAATCGTGTATATTGATGTTTATTAATTTTGAAAAAAAAACTGTTTTAACAAAAAATAAAAGTACGTCGAAACCGAAATTGTAAAAAGAGTCAAGTTATTTATTAAACATGTTATATGAAAGGTATGGTAATTAAGTATTTATTTATGTAATACTTAATGTACATTTTTATCAATATAAGGGCGGGCATATTGCCTCAAGGCAATTACTTCCTACCTACCCAAACCGTTTAGTTTGAGAAAATTACAAACACACTGACATTTTCTAGGTAATTATAGAGAATTTTTTAATTTCATTCAAAATTTGAAACAAAAATTAACTAAAAATTCCCAATATACAAAGAAGAGAGGAGAAGGGATAGGGTGGAAAAAAGAAGGTGAAAGGAACAACCCAAACATTTGGATAGTAACATATCAATCTTGCTTTAAATGTAAATAAAGAAGCGAAATTTCTAACGTAAGTGGGTAGATAATTTCACAATCAAACACCTACTACTGTGAAAAAAGAAGGCAAGAAAATTAGAGCGGAGAATAGTTATTAAAAGGATTCTCTCGTTACTAGAACTATTAGATAGTCCATTTGTATTATTATTATATATATTATTATTGTAGGACTGGGAAGAACAGCTGAAACTCAAAGTTTCAGGAGTTAGCTTTTTCTTCTTGATGAGTTCAGCTGATTCGTCAAATGATTTACCGAAAACAGGAAACATATCAAAACTCTCTTATTATTAGTTGATTAGGGAGAATTTGTGACGCCATGCAAAGTATGCAGTCTGTTTTTATTATTTTTTTCAAACATTTTCAATAAACTTTGCCCTTCAATTTAATGCTTTAATTTTTACCGCGCGTAAGAATACATTTTTTATATTTAATTTCCCGTAAGAACCTCTTCGCTATACTTTTTGTTGTATTAGTTGGTTGGGAGAAATTCCTATTTGGAAATAACTCCGCCAATGTACAATGTACAAGGATGAATTAACGAAATGCTTAATAAATAAACAATACGCGGACCAGTTTTACCTTAGAATGTTTTCAGGTTTACGTAATATTTACGTATAATATATCGTGGATATACAAGGCAAACCGGTTAACTACGTTTTTGGCATATTTAAGTCCAAATTTTTATCCTCCATCTACAGGTGTAATCGCTTAAATGATATTACTGCCATTGAATTGTAGAGCGACTAAAAACGATAAAGCAAATTACAACGGGGATGGAGAATATCTTAGAAAAGGGAATATGGAAGTCTAGGCATCTACAGGGCTTATGACCTGTCATTGGTTGGTTTAAGAGGCCATTTTACACACTGTGTAACATTCACCATTTTGCCTATGTTTGAACATCCATATTTCTTCAATTTGTTGATTTTAGTGAAGTTAAAGAACTGTAACCTTTATTGTTGTGAAGAGATTCATCTGACTGAATTATTTCACATACTAGGCAACGCCTGATAAACAATTTTTCAATTTTTTAACTTCTTCTTGGACCAGTGGGTTTTTATTACAATATTTGAGTTTGGTATTCTCCATCCCTGTTGTAATTTGTTAATCTTAATGACTTTCGAGGAGGTGAAATCCAGTCTTTTGTCGACAAACGTTTGGACTAACTCAAATATTGTATATATGGCATTTCTTCTCAAATCTTTACAAAGAAAATCACTTCATTGATTTTAAGTGATTATTTTTTAATTAAAGTTTATGTTTTTGATTATAAATATACGAGAAAAAACGGTTAAGTGTCTTTGTCAGGTTTTCGTTACTAAAACAATATCACATCCACAGTTTTTATTATAAGTAAAAACAAATACTATGTTAGTTTAGCTAATTTTTATCGAAGTAAAAATGTCTGCCTTAATGATATCTTACTACAGCGAAAAACTATGTTAAAAAAGACTTGTGAAGTTATGCAAAACAGCAGTCATTCCCGAAGAATTCCATCATTGGTACAAGAGTCTTTCCACTTCCGCTAATGTGATAGATGCTTTATCTGAAGATGAAGACAGTGTTGAATTCGATACAACTCAAATTCAGTTAGACAATGTCACCGGCTAACTCAACCAGCAAAAATTCTTTACAAGGAACATCAGCTAAATGCGGATTTTATTTTTCACATGTTACCTAAAATTTTTTTTCCTCAAAGTTCTGTTGCTTTTTATCTTTTTATATATATAATTCCTCTGTACATGTGATGTCACCGTACTCCTCCTAAACGGCTTAACCGATTTACGTGCGGTTTTCAGAGAAATATAGATATTTGCACCGTGCGTGTTCGTAGCTATTAAAATATTCAATCGAATATGTAAAAAAAAAGTTAGGAGCATAAATGTTTTATTCATCGATCTACCAGGGTTGCATTGTGGAGAATGCATTTGCAAAAAAATTTAAAGATGTTGTTTTTTTGTGTATAAAAAAAGTTTGTATTTGAATGTTTACAAACGGCATTTGGTTTTTGTGGATTTCAATCAGATTCTTTCCTAAAATTCCTTACAATTTCTACCCATTTATTTCTTTTTATTGGATTTTTAGTAACACTAAAACAATATTAAATTCAATACATTTTTAAAAATCGTATTCCTACATAAGTACACCCCTTTGTTGGTGAGACGACCGGAGTTTGACGTTTGCAAAAAGTTTCGTAATTCAACCATAAACAAGTACCTACTTAAATACAATTTTTTTTAGATCAAAAATTTTTAGTTTTTGAATTTAATCACAAACAAGTTCCTAGATGCAAAGTATTTTTCCAAGATAATAGCAGGCAAGTCAACGTTCGGGCAAGACAACGTCTGTCGGGTCCGCTAGTTTCATATAAATTCTGTAATGTATAAACATATGTTTCATGAATAAAAAATAATAAGTTTTTATGTTTTTATAAATGAAATTATAGTCATATAAAACAAAGCACAAAAGAACAATTAAAATAAGTAAGACCAATTACAGATTTCACACTAATTTATTATGAATGCAGGAGGAGAGGGGAAAAATAATTATATCCTAAAAAAGTAAAAATAAAAATATTACATAAAAAGTATATAAAAAGGAGAAGACATTGTAAAGCTACTTTACTTTCCTCCCTCTCTCTCTGCTTCCATGAACATTTAAATTAATTTGTAAAAAATCACAACTAACATTAAATTATTAGATACAGGTAGTAGATGTAAGTAAGTATAAATTAAGAGTGGAAATCAAAAGTTAAAATTAAAATCAAAAGTAAAAGTTAAAATGAAAAGTTTAAATTTAAATTAAGTTAAAAGTTTAAATTAAAAGTTAAAATTAAGAATCAAAATTAAAAAGTTAAAATTGAAAGATAAAATTAAAAATCAAATTAAAAGTTAAAAGTCAAGCAGGAAATAAATTTAAAAAAAACAAACTTGATTTTCAATGAACAACCAAACTTAAAAATTCAATTTACGCAAAAGTGGATTATTGCAGTTAGCCGGTTTTCCTTGTATACCCACGATATTATGATTACTCGCAGAGGTTCCGAATATCCTCTGTCTAGCCTAGAGCTATTTGCATACATTAACTTCGTATTTCTGCTGAATACCATTTCGAAGCTTTTTTACAAAATTCCACATTGAAAAATCCGCCGGATTTTCGACGCCACATTTCTGGAAATCACCTGTTATCTTATGGTTCAAACATTTCCATTTTTAATCATATCCCATTGCATGATAAAACAAAAACAGAATTTGTTTTTTTTCTATGAAAAACAAATGTAAGGGGTTCAGGGTCAAATTCTCGACATGGTTGACATGAAATACCCTACCTCGTAAGGTGCTAAGATTCTCACCCATAAAGGAGTACTGCAGCTCAATCACAAATAACTATCGACGTGCTAATAAGCGACGTGATAACAATTTTTCACCATGGTTGTTTATCGTATTCGCGACCACAATGCAACATCCTTGAACACCTAATTTAAAATTTATTATGGAAATAAAAGACGAGTGATACTTTGACCCACAAATTTGGAATATCCAGTGACTGGTTTCACCGCTTTTGTGACATCTTCGAGACTGGTATTTTTATTAAGTTTAGTGTATTTATACTAAACAGAGGTAAGGATAGAGAATTCAAAATTGAATGAAAGTAAATTAAATAAAGTTATTTTTATCTTAAGGATCATTAACTTTTTTTTTCCTGGTTAACTAATGAGTGGATATAATGCTTTTTTTAATGATATTAAGTATTGTTTATATTTTATTTTTAGTGACCCATCTTTAGTGAGTGTGATTTTTGTCAATTAAGATTTCTGAACAACAAAGGGTAAAAATTCATTAGAAAAAATATATTACAATGGGTATAGTAATGGAGAATGCACGTGTGTTATCTGTTCATTAAGTAAAGCTAGGGTTTCCTAGGACAGCGGTGCCCGTATTTTAACGGCCGTAGTGAACAGTGATGCGGTGGATAACCGTCGTAACGGTGACTAGAGTAAGGTTTCCTAGGAAAACGGTATTATCAACACCATTTAACACCGTTTCCCTAGGAAACCACTCTCTAGTCGACGTTACGACGGCTGTCTACCCCATCACCGTTCATTACGGCCGTTAAAATACGAGCACCGCTGTCCTAGGAAACCCTAGCTTTACTCTACGTCGGGTTTATCGTTTAATCTATTTATTTCGAGAATTTATAGTTTGTCAAGTTTATGGTTTTTAGGTGCAATATGAATTATTTTTACATTGTTTTTAAAATCAAAGGAATGTTTATTTTCTATTAAATGATTGGCAAAATTTGAATTATCTTTATTATTTGACCATGATTGTATATGTTCTTTTATGCGTGTTATCCGTTTGGCCTACGTAACATGTATTTTTACAGTCATTACAATTAAAAAGGTAAGTTCCTGAGTTGGAAAACTGTATTTTTTTTTGCATATATTTTTCTCTATAACTCCTTAATAAAGATAATAGTCTCGAAGATGTCGCGAAAGCGATGAAACCGGTCATTGAATATTCTAAATTTGTGGATTAAAGTATCTTTCGTCGTTTATTTCTATGATAAATTACAATGAACTTCCATTAAGAATTTTCACTTCCAAACTTAAATGTGCGTATAAAAAAAAAAAAAAAAAACTTAAATGTTTTAATTTTAAATGTCAAAATATTTACGTTTCGCGAGATATAACCCTGCTGCGCAATCACATATTTGAATTACACCGATGTAAATATGGCAAATATTCCAAAACTGCTATTTTTATTTATTTATTTACTATTTATCGTGCTATTTATTGCATTTAGCCGGTGGTTGGCGAGCAAAATTTAAGAAAAGCAGTCTCCATTGTGATTGTAATTAAATTGTCACTTTTTTGTATAAGATACTCCTTACTATTTTGCAAACGCAACAAATTGTTTTATTTTTTATAGTAAACGCCGATTTTTAGCCAGTGAACTGTATTTATTTACGAGGAAAACAAAAAAACGAACCGACACGAGCGTTGACTTAGAGATTACACACGCGTTGACTTATGACTGCGATATCTTAAGCAGGTTCATTTTTGTTCATTGTGATCGCTTAAGTGCTTAGCATGTTTTTAAGCACGTCAATAGCTATTTGTGATTGAGCTACTGGCATTATACAAATGTTGAATTATCGGAATTTCGTTTTGACCGAGTAGGTATAGACTTGAGATCCAGACAACACGCGTCATGTTAAAAGTTGCTTCAGCAATTCCTAGGCGGGTTGCGAGCTCTTTGAGGATGCTTCCATCCTCAGTTATGTGAACTCTCAAGTTCATTATTATTGAGAAGCTGATCAGGATCAGGATAGAATTTGTTGCAAATAATATGAGTCTTTTTGGTATTAATATTAAAACCCAGACGAGTAGAGTTTTCTTGCGGCTTGTCAACAATTTCCTGAAAATCACCAAACAACAGACTTTTCAAGAAGAACCGCATTGTCCAAGTCACACAACTTTAGAGGGAGTTTATTCTATGCCCTGAAAATAGGGTATTGATTTGCATAAGATAAAAACACGACTATCTAATAGTTGATTTGTTACACCGTTATATAATATTTATTAGACGTACATGTAAAAATATAATGGACTCAGATTAACGTAGACATTTTTGACTGCACATTGCATTTTTAGATAAAATTTCTTCATGGAGTTGATTATTTGGGAAAGTTGTTGAATGTACATCTTGAGTATAATAATGTAAATGTACCGCATGTAATGTATGTGTTTGTGTATGTTTTATATATGCATGTAGATGTGTATATGAATGTGTGTATATGTATGGGTTCGTATATGTGTGCACGGACGACTCACAGTGTGCATTCGGTATTTTTATTTTTTACCAATAAACTGTCTCCATAGAAAACGTAAATGTTAACGATTTATTTTTCTCAATTAAGTTTTTTTTTGTCATAATTAATTCATTTATTTGATTTATAAACAATTAAAAATAATACATAATTTACAGAAATATTCAAATAGAAAAAAGACACTACTTAGTTTTCATCAATTATATTTAAACACAAATGAAATACACATTTAAAAAAAAATACAATTATAAAAGTTATAATTTAAGAAATCTCACACTGATTTAAGTTTACAACTAATAATGATATAATAGAAAAACAAAAATTTCGTAACAATTGTTTCGCCTTGTTAGGGTATTTTCAAACGAATTTTTCTAACGAAATAAGGATATTGTAGATAAATGTTTTTATACATAATTTTAAAAATAAAATTGTAAAAAAATGTCTACGAAAACACATTTTTGGCCTTGACAAATGTGACGTCAAGATTCGTGACAATTCTCTATTTAAATTAAAATAGTCAGAAACAAAGTTCAAAAATTTACCAAATCGTTAAGTATTAGGGGCGTGGCCAATGTAATGAACCTTTTTCGTGGAAATTTAAAATTATATATTTTTAAAAAAAATCATGGTACTAGCAAGCATAAAGTATTATTTATTTAGTCGACAGTATTTCATAGACCCTTACTAATTTAAAATTGAAAAAAAGATATTTCCCTATTGTCGAATAAATCGAATTAAATAAAACCTTATAGGCTCTTGATCATTTGGCAACATATTGAACATTTTTGGTAAAATGCGGTCTAATGTTTTTTGGTCATATTGATTTTTAAATAGATGTATAATAAAACCGTCAACAAGTAAATCATGTTAAATATTTGTGCTTCAATTTATTTTTGTAAGTGGAATTAAACATATGTTGCCAAAAAAAAATAATCCAAAAGATTCCTTTGAGAGGTAATATTTTCAATGGTTGGAATATAAAGGGAATATTTATTAAACGGACGGGACGGTATGGTACGGTATGTAGACGATATGTTTTGCCTTTTTACAGGGACGGATTAAGAAATTCAGACATTCCTTAATTTCTTAAATTTATTACATAAATAAATGAAAATTACTTTGGAAATAGAAAAAGATACAAAATTAAACTTTCTTGACTTGTCTTTAATACTCGTAATAAAAAATGATTTTGAAATCTATTGTAAACCAACATATACAGACAAAATTATTCATAATTCTTGGAATCATCCAATTGCCCATAAACAGTCTGCATTCCATTCAATGATACATAGGTTAATGAATGTTCTACTAGCTAATAACAATTTCAAAAAAGAACTTAATACAATAAAACAAATTGCGTATAATATTGGATACAATGAGAACTAAATTGATAAAATATTAAATCAAAAAACAAAAACCCAAACTTATTACTAATTTTTTATATTCCTACTTTCAATAAAAAAACCGAACACTGATTTAAGTCGACTTGACACTTTATTTTATTTTTACAATATAACAAATAAAATCTGTGACGATTGCTTCGCCTTGTTAGGGTGTTTTCAAACAAATGTCTGTCTATAATCTAATTTAATGTAAAAAATATTAACAGCGTAAATTATTTATTTACAATTGACCAGGGCTGCATTCGAGGAGAATGCATATAAGAAAAATTTGAATAAATGTTATTTTCGAAAAAAAAAATTTTCAAATTTGCGAACAACATTCGTTTTTTTTTCTACTAAAAAATGATATGAATTTTTTTTTTTTAATGTTTCCAAGCAACATTAGTTTTTTATGGTTCCCAATTAGATGCTCTCCTTTAGTTCCTTATAATTTCTACCCATTTGTTTCTTTTTACTGAATTTTTAGTAATATCAAAATAAAATATAATACATTTTTAAAAATCGTATTCCTACATAAAGTGCACTCTTTTTGATTAGAATAGCAGAGTTTGACATTTGCAAAAATAATTATTAATTTGAAAATAAATTATTTTAAATTTTATAATTCAATCATACACAAGTACCTCTAAGTAGGTACCTGCTTACCAATGAAAAGTTACACCATCTTTTTTACGTTCTTCCATATATTATTATAAAGTAGTTTTGTAAGTGTACTTAAGAGTGTTTAATCTTTAGAGGAAACGCGGTCTGATTTTTCTTCATACTAACTTACTTAATTGTGGACTAGAACAGTGAATATTTTTACACGCTATAGGTATATACTATTAACCTGTCCTTATAACTTTGTTTCTTTAAATATAAATAGTTTATGGGAACTAGAACCACCAAAAATCTCGTAAAAATGCCCAGTTTTATCCGCTGTCTTAGGGCGCACGGTATTTATTTATTGTAAAGAAACAAACAGTCAACAATGATATAGTAACATTAATAAGTAAAATACAGTTTAAAGACAGACCAGCAAAGTTTCTAAAAAAGAATCATTCATATTATTAAATTGTGTTACAACAAAAGGGTGTGTTTATGTGTATTTGCATGAGAGTAAGTGTAGATGTGTGTTTATGTGTATTAGTGTAGAAGTAAGTGTTCAGGTGTGTAAGTGTGGGCATCATTAAACAATTAGTGGGATCGAATCACAGCCAGAAATAAGGAGTCTTAATTTATTTTTAAATAAATTAAGGGACATGTAAAATATACCAATAGATTAATTAAAAGAATTATAGTTAGAGCAAGAACGATAGAGGAAAGAGTGTTGTGCATAGTTAGTGCTACAGATTGGCAGATTTTTTTATTTTTTTATTTATTTATTTCTTAAGTTAGCTTATATTAAAACTAATATAAACTATTATGTACATTTACATCATCTATATATATTTACATTTCCTTACAGTAACTTATACATTTATATTTTAATTCTTTCAGACACTTTTCATTCTTCATACATTCAGGCATCTCATCATACATTTTTAAACCCTTATACTTCAAACAATTTTGCGACTCAGCTCTTTTCAATAATGGTAGTCTTATTTTATCCTTTTGTCTAGTAGCATAATCATGACAATTTTTGTTTAAGACAACTTTATCCTTAAAATATTTTGGTAATTTATCGTGAAAAAAATTATGTATAAATATCAACATATTAAATTAAAGTCTCCTTCTTACAGATAACCATTTTAGTTCATCTCTCATTTTTTTTACATTGCTATATTTATTTTTCTTAAGGACTATTCTCATCGCTTTATTTTGTAAAATTTCTAGTTTATTTAAATTTCCTTCGTTTGCTAAAAATAATATTGTTGAGCAGTTGAGCAAGATGGAATAAATACTTATTTCTTGTCACGCAAAAGGAGACATCAAGATTAATTTTGCAGAGTAGGTAAATAGTCTACTTTATTATTTAATGATTTATGTAAATAGCATAGATATAGTCGCTCGCTCTTTCATGACATTGGTCGTAGGGAGTCAGAAAAGTTGATGCATGCCACGGATTGGAGAACCTTACTGGATGTCAAAAATAAAATATAAAAAATAAGGAATAATTAAAAAAAAAAATATTTATAGATGACAACCATGAAGTTTCGCATAAATAAATTGTCTATGTTTTTATGAATGTATGTATGTGTATGCGCATGGGTGTATGTACGTGTGTGTGTATGTACATGTGTATATATGTGTATATTTATATATACATGTGTGTATATGTGTGTATGTCTGTATGTATATGAATCAAAATGTGTATCCGAATAAGTGTATATTTCGTTTGTCTGTGCTCTATATTAATTTGTTAAATATTATAAAATATAAAAATGTAATTGCCTAGCTTGGAACGGGGTATGTACCCTTGTTAGCTGGGCAAAGTGAATATGGAATTGTATTTTGATAAAGAGTGTGAATAAATAAATAAATAAATAAATAAATAGTGCGTCTATTTTCAAGGGTAAAAAATCCATTTTGTTTGGCAGATTGGCTGTAAGTACTAAGCGTTTTATTGTTTTTATAATCAAGGTATTTCAACAATTTTCGTTAAACATTTTCAATCCTTTCTATGTTTGTTATGTATTGTGGGCTCCACACAACGGATGCAAACTCCAAATTACTGCGTACAAAAGCGTTGTATAAAGTTTTTAATGTATTTGGTTTTTTAAATGGTTTGGAAATTCTCAAAATGAAGCTCAGCATTTGGTAAGCTTTTTCAACAATAGAATTTATGTAAGACCCAAACAGAAATCTATTATCAAGAATAACTTCCAAGTATCTTATCTCGCTACTCCGTGATACGGAATTATCTTTGATCGTATAAGTGTGCGTAAAAAAAATGTACTTTTAGTAAATGTCATTGAATAACATTTTGAGGTTTAATGTACAATTGATTTTTATTACAGTAATCAAATAGAAGATCAAGATCTTTTTGGATATTTACACAGTGAGATATATCGTTGAAATTGGCAAAGATCTTGGCATCACCGGCAAAAAGTAGAAATTGAGAAAATTGAAAGCACTGATTTATAGAATAACAGAATTAACAGAATATCCTCTGATTTTACTAATGTCCGTACAATCAAAACTCTTTATTGCTCAACTGTTCGCCCTCTTCTTGAATATGCCTCAGTGGTCTGGTCTCCATTCTATGTCAATCGCATAAATCACATTGAATCAGTCCAACATCGCTTGCTTCGAAAAATAGCGTGGATGCTTGGACTAGAGAGAGATAATTATTCTTATGCTGAAATAGAGTCGATGTTAAATATTTCTAGTCTACAAAAACGTAGAACTAATATTGACTCCATATATATGTTCGGCATACTAAATGGTATAATCGATGTTCCATCATTACTGGGACAAGTAAAATTCAATATTCCGACTCGTAGATTGAGAAACAATGAAGTACTATTCATCGATCAGCATAGAACAAACTATGGCCTAAATTCTCCAATGACCCGCCTTTGTCGTATTGTTAACTCAAGACAGGATCTGGACTTTTTTGGTTTAAGTTTACAACGATTTAAACGAGCACTAAATAAGTAGTCTAGATCTTGTCTCGATGTCCCTTATGTTTGTCAATGCTTCTTTCTTTTTTCTTTAAATGTTTTAAACTACTCTTTTATTGTAATATTTAAACCTTATAAATTGTAAACATGGACAATGTCCGTTAATAAATAAATAAATAAATAAATAAATATCATTAATATGGAGAGAAAATAAAATGGGACAAATAGTAAATAATAATACAAATAATTGGCGAAAACTTTCAATGTGTCTGCTCGTAGCACAGGGCGCATATTAGAAAAATGAACTACGGTTGAAGTCCTAAAAAATACAAAAAGGGCATGATTTAACAGTTCGCCTAGCAAAAACAAAGGTGTTAAAGTTATGAATTGAATTCCTTAAAAAATAAATTTGATGTGACGAAGCGATAAAAAAATGATAAATATTTTTTTTAAATCGCGTCTGCCAATAGAGGCTAGCCGCGAAGCAAAGCCGTCTCGCGGGAGCTTCGATCGCTAGTAATATGTATTAGTTTTATTTTATTACGTCTTCTTTTTTTTCAAAGTCTCTCCCCTCCCCTATTTTATCCCCACCCTCGCTCCCTCTCCCGCCCTCGCCACTCCACTTCCATACCCCCCCCACGACGCAACACATTCATCTCTAATACTTTGTAAGTCTGACACGAAGAGAAAAAAAATACTATGAAAAGTTTTATTCCCGCTTTTATACTGAAGTAACTTGAGTATTTTCTACTAATAAGGTACTGCCAACCTATCTTGAATATGCGCATGTTTTTTTAAAAAAGTTAAGTTTAACGTTAGTGTGATTCCTTATATGAATATGCGAGAAAACTTGGCAAATAAAAATTTTAGAAATAAAAAGAATTGAAAGTTGTAGTAAACGTGAATATAAATGTGGATGTTTAAACATAGGCAGAATGGCAAATGTTACACAGTGTGTTAAGTGCCCACTTGAACCAGCCAATGACCGGTCATAAATCCTGTAAATGCTTAGCCTTTTATATTCTCTTCTCAGAAAATTTTCTTTCTCTGTTGCAACAAATTTAGACATGTGCCTCGATTATGAACGCTTTCTTCATCTGTATAAATCGATACGTTATACTTAACTTCTGTGGGGGAAGGGTGTACAAAATGACATGGATTTTTAGTAAAATGAAAAAAAAAAAAATTGGTAACATATTTAGCGAAAAATCTCTTTGGTTCAAAATGTACACTATTTTTTAACATCTTAGAACTGTTGTTGTAGGAACAAATACAAATCCATCAAATAAAAATACAAAAAAAAACATACTGCAAAAAACCGTTTTGCCCCACCGGGTGTACAAAATGACATACGATATAAACTTAGATGGGATGATTATTCAACACTTTTTAAAAACATAATTGATAAGTTTTTTTATGAATATTAAAGAATTAAAATATTAAATGCGCACTTCACAAACTTAAATCTCGGATTTTTATTTAAACCAGCACATTCTGCATGAACCCAGTTTCCACATTTTATGCATTTTAACCATGTTTCACCCAGCTTTGATCTCGTATATAACTCATTACAATAAATGCATGAGCAGTCATCTTCATCGTCTGTAAGAAGAAGGTCTTCAGTGTCTGAATCAATAATTTTTTTTTACATATACCTTGTTTACACTTTTCCGGGATATGTTTTTTGGAACCTTTAGCTTTAGCCTCTGATATATTTGGATTTGTATTCAAATGTCATGTTTTACGCACATAATTGCAAAGCATTATTATTCTTCTGAAGAAATAAAAGTATCAAGTGGGAAAAAATGACATAGTATGTCATTTTACCCTACCGGTACATATGTCGTTTTGCCCCACTGCGCGAGATTTTAAAAACATTAAAAAGTATCTCATTGCGCTTAGTAAATTTGAACAAACTTATAGTTTTACATGAAGATTAACAATGACACAACATATCCTTTCAGTTTGTGTTGTAGAATAATACAAATAAAATAATAATAACACCTTCACTTCGGTGTCCGCGCAACAAAAATATTGTTTTATTTCACAAAGTAACCCGCAACACGTCCTTCTCGGGCGGTCGCCATAAGCGTCCTAAATATTGGTGAGTATTTATGTGTCGTACCAGTGCTCATTTTTGTGCAGGTTCAAACATGACCAAGAGTTTGGTTTCTAAGATATGATTTCTGTGTCATTTTTCCCGCCTATGTCATTTTGTACACCCTTCCCCTACTATCTGTATCTTACCTCGGTATGTTCTACCTACTTGTTCTCTCGACATCATATGATCAAAATAAGCCAATGAATGACCTCTAAAAATTAGTCCGCGTTCCTTACGTCATTAACATTTTAAATAGTTCTCATTAATATTTTAAATAGGTTTTTTTAATAGAAAGTGCCCACTTCAAAGCGATTGTAAACTCCAATAAATCCCAATGCTAGCAAAAAATGCTCGCATGAACATGATTGCCAAAACGATATGCTTAACGATCGTCTGCATTTATCTACTGAATTATTACGAAGCGATTACAAAGCCGGATCTCGATACGTTCTCTCATAAAGATAGTAAAACAGATGGAAAAAATATAATAACTAAATTTATTTTTTACAGTGGTAACTTTATAACTATAGGACAGAACCTAACGAGATTATTTTCGCACATAGCCGCTCGTTTCTCATAATCTGACAGTTTTGTCGGAATGCAATTCGACTTCAAAATTGACTTATTTCTCTCATATTTTTAAAAGGCTTTTAAAAAAAAAGCGCCAACCTCAAAACGATTAAAAATTTAAATAAATCGTAATTAAAGAAAGCACTGCTCGGTGCAACAAATTTTTTTCATTTTTAAAGCGTAGATAAACGTATCGATATCGATAGTATATCTTTTTCTAAAATCGAATTTTATCTTCAACTATGACGTAATATTGAAGCAATATTATTTTAGAGCGTAGATATGTGTACCGTGACGTACGCTTCCCCTTGTTTCATATCGATGTACATACCCAAAACTTGAAGGTGGGGGGTCGGAAGTATATCTTTGTAATCGCTAGAGTGAATTTATCTTCAACTATACCCTCAAGGTGAAGGTATGACGTCTTTATCTCCCCATCATAATCGAGGCCCTGAATGCTCTAGGGAGGAAACCCACCCTGTCTACAAACATTTCGACATACTCAAAGCATTGTTGCTATATTTTTGTTTGTGACATATAAAATACCACAGCGAGTAAGTAATCACTTGGATTTTTGCTGAGCTACTCAAAACTCCGTACTATTGAATTTTCTGTTCCCAAATAATGCTCGTGTATGACAAGATATTCGCATTTAAGTAAAACCAGCTTGAAATATGCTAAATTATTTCTATATATTCATTCGTATAAACGTAAGGTTTTATCTCAGAGGTATAAAATGTCAGTTTATGTTTAACCCTTTGGCATTCGGTAAAAAAGGTTTATTTTATTTTAAAGATATATTTTATTAAAACGTTAGATGGTGGACAAACTACTAGTGCCCGTCGGCGAAGCAAGAAAATATACAATATTCGCTTGTGCAAGTACTCACATTTAAATGTTTTTTTACATGTTTTGCACTTATGTAGAACTTGTAGAACTGTTGATTTCCCTAATAAAATAAAAATAAAAAATAAAATAAATAAAATAACCAAATTCTATTAAAGATTGGAATGAATTGTATAAAACTTCTTTGAAAATGCAATAGGATATTATCATTCACTCTCCGCACGTAGTGGTGCATAGGGCACTGCACTGGTACACCAATCACAGCGTATCTTAATCATTTTTTGTTAAATGAATTTAAGATGATCCGTCTTACGCTTCAGGTGCCTTACACCTTTTTTAAAAGTAAGTATTTCATGGCAACCATGTCAGGAATTGAACCCAAGACCGCTTGCATGGAAGGCACAAGCGCTTACCACTACACCACGAGGGCGAATGCAATATGTACCAACAGAGAAATGAAACATTGAGAAAAATTGTAGAAGTCTAGGCATTAATAGGTCTTCTGGTCTTCTTATGTCTTTGGCTAGCGAGGATCACTTTTCACGCTTTGTAACATTACCATTCTGCCTATGTTTGGATATTCATATTTCCTCAACTTTCTCTTCCGTTGACTTAAGCTTCAGTTACTACTTCATTATGGAATTAATAGGTTTTATTGTATTTTTTATTTAAAATATTTGTTTATTATTTAATTTATTTTATTTTATTTCATCGGAAAGTCAAAAGAGATTTATATTCTGTAACAAAACCCCCTGAACCAGTCTTTTTCAACAATACAATTTTTTTGTGTATATGTTTGAACGGTACATTAAATTTCTTCTGCTGTCAATGCAAATCGCCATTTAGCCATAATCTTAATTTTTGCTGAAAGATCTGCTTCTCGTTCGCCGTTCAATGTAGTTTTTCTCCATTGTTTAGACAAAAGTTCACCAGAAAGCCGCCCACTTCAGATTGATTTGTCAATTTTAAATCGTTTAGCTGCTTCACGAAGTGACATTTCCTTTGACACGCCTTTTACAGTCAAAGATTAAAGCAACACTGATTTATGTTTGTGTGGGTAGACAGAAAGTCTGCTAGCGTCGATCGACACTGCAAGCAGCGACATGTAGCGTTAGGCGTTCGCAATATAACAAAAGTTTGTTCGCCAAGTTTGAAAGAATTTGTGACGATAATATTTTTTTGTTATTGTTTTGAAGTAATTACGTATTAACAATAATCTTTTTCTTATTTTACTTCAACCTTATTCTCTAAACTGCTGGATAAAGGCCCCTTTCAAACGTCTCCATTCTTTCCTATCACTCGCTTTCATCATCCACGTTTTGCCGGCAATAGAGGCAATGTCGTCGACCCATCTTTTCTGTGGCCTTCCAATACTTCTTTTGTTTGCCCATGGTCTCCACTTTATTATTCTGGGTGTCCACCTGCCATCATTTTGTCTCACCAAGTGTCCTGCCCACTGCCATTTCAATTTCGCTGCACGATCCATGATATCCACGACTCCGGTTCGGCGCCTTATTTCTTCATTTCTTACTCTGTCTCTTAGACATACACCGATCATCTGTCTTTCCATGGATCATTGCGTGCATTTTTATTTCTGGCTACTTTTTTGTGTTACAGACATAATTTCTAGTCCGTATGTTGTCACCGGCAATATGCACGATTCATATACTTGTTTTTTCAAGCATAAAGGGACTTTATTTTCAAAAATATATTTAAGTTTGCCGAAAGCACCCCAACTTAGCCCTATTCTTCTTGGTAACTCCGCTGTCTGGTCATCTTTACCAAGATTGACTTTGTGTCCAAGATATATGTATTCAAAACATAGCTCAATTATCAATTCAATTATGCTTTTATATATATATATATATATTCTTTTTCTGTTGATTTAAATCATGCTCTTATTTTGTGTTTTTTAAAAAAAAATTTAATACTACTATATTTTACTATTATTTTGTTGATTTTAATGATACCACTATTTTGTATATTTGATTATGTGTGATTCTTAATTTGTATAATTTATATTTTAAAAATTATTTCTGAATATCTTTTTTGCATTGTATTCTTTGGAATTTGATTATTTATTACATTTACCTTTTTTTCTAGATTGTGATTCTATGTCATTATAATTTGATCGAATTGATTTTACTATGTATTTTTATTGTGGCTTGACACGGGCATAGCCTAAAAAGCCTTAATAAGTTCATAAATATTTAATTTTATAATTTTGAATTAATAAATAAATAAATAAATTCATCAACCGCTTCGATTTTATTATTGTAATGAAAATGTCTCGTCCTGTTGGACTCATAATCTTTGTTTTATGATTAGCAATAATGCTGTCTTTTATTTACCTTTTTCCACTGTCTCATTTTTACTCTACCTGACCCTATTTGAAAGTTTACAAATATATTATTTCTTAACTTCCTTATAATTTTTACCCAATTAATAGACACATTTAAAAATTGTATGCCTTTACGTTTATGCATACTAAACATCAATGAAACACTAATTTTGACATTTTTAATTTTCACAGATTTAAAAAAAAAAACGAGTTTTTCTATTCGAGAGAAAAAAAAACATGCATTTATTCATTAATTATGCATTTACAATGTTTGTATTATTTTTTATATACAGAATAATGTTCCTTCACGGGGGTGTCCCGTGCCCCGAGGGAAACATTTTACAGTAAATATAAAATGAAACATGCCTTAAATTAGTTATTTAACATATTAAGAAAATAAGAACGTAATTCATATTTCAGTTTGTATCCCGGAGCCGTGTAAACACGTGATTATATAACCACGCGTTGTGTCCCGGTCCCGTGTTTTTACGTGGTTTACCAGCTGTCTAAAAAAGTGCATTTTATTGACATCTAGTGACTTTTATTAGTACTCTTTCGTTGCTGGTAAACCAGATGAAAACACGAGACCGCGATCTAACGCGTGTTTATTATAATCACGTGTTCACATGGCTCCGGGATACAAAGCACAATAAAAGGACTGAGACCCGGAGTGAGAGAGTGTATATGTGCGAACATTGCAATGTGGCTCTGCATAAAGGCCAATGTTTATTTATTCATTTGACGGATTTATTTTTTAATTTATTTATTTAACTTTTTGTACATAATGTTATTTGTACATTGGCGGGCTTATTGCCAAATGGCAATTTCTTCCAACCAACCAATAAAATAAAAGTTTTATTTTTATAATTCAAGTCACAGAACATATTCAATAGAGAAAAAAAAAGATTGAAAAGTTAAAAATATATAAAAATAGAAATAAATGTATTTGTTTATAAATTACCTCAAATCAAAACTATTACTCAACGGGAAAAAGGAAAAAAGCGGAAAGAGGAAAAAGGAAAGGAGGAGAGATTAAGGAAGAGAAAGGAGATGTTTCTTCAGACGTGATTTAAACAGAGATAATGTAGTAACATCTTTGATGGTGGATGGGAGATGATTCCACAGTCGAGCCGCATGGACACTATATGAGTTAGAGAAGAAAGAGGAATTGTGTATGGGTATTAAGAGAGTGCCTTGAGAATGAGAACGAAGAGGTAAACCATGAACTGATAAGCGTTGAAATTTTTCACACAGGTATATAGGAGCGTTAGGACTATGAAGTACATTGAACAGAAGTGAGAGGGAGTGATAGTCTCTCCGCTGTCTAATTTTGAGCCATTTCAGTTGCCTAAGATTTATGCAGTCCATTTTAACGATGGTAAATACAATTACTTCTAATAAATACAGGTACTTATAAAATAAAATAAAACTGAATAAAATTAAAGCTAGGACAAAAAAAAATAAATTACTACCTCAAGACAAGATCCGGTATATCTTAGTAATTTTTTTAAATCTATAAAGACTTACAGCAAAAAAGTTCAGATCCTGTAGCGAGTTTACAATACGACACAATCGGGACATTGGTGCATGCAAGCTATAGTTTGTGCTGTGTATAGTTTGTGCTGTGTATAGTTTGTGCTGTGTTTGTACTGTGTATCAAGGAACAGCACATTATTATTTCGCAACCGGTGGATTGGAACATTGAATGCCACTTGTTCCAGTAACGATGGTACATCAATTAAGCCATTCAGTAAATTAAACATAAATATGGAGTGAATGTTATTTCCTCGTTTTTTGTTGGCAAAGCTTTCAAACAAAAATGACTTATTAAATAGTTTCAAATAAATATGAGAAGTTTCAATTGATTTAACCCAGTATTTTAATAATTATGACACTTTTAAGAAACCCTTTAAAAACCATGAAATTTCACAAAAATGGGCCGGGCACAGGGTAAAAAAACTGCTTTAATTGTTTTGTTTTTAACTGAAATATTAAATTTTTAAAACATTTTTTTAGTGAATAAAACACACTAAAGCATCTTTGAATCTTATTCAAAATATTTATTATTTAATTAGAACAACAAATATATTTTGTATGACCGCCTTTGGCTTTTATCTCACTATTTATTCTACGTATTTACACACTATTTATTTTACAAAGTATGGCATCTACACGACAGTAATCATACTTGTGGGCAAAATCAATCGTTAAGGGCAAGGTTAAGTGTTGATTGGGTAATGGGGGATTTGGGTACTTTGTATTTCGGAAACAATTACAATAAAGTAAGCATTTAAAGACATATTTTATTTTTTATTTATTTGTATTTATAGATCATATAACAAAAAGTATTTTACAAGTATAATACGTTGAATTACATTCCCAGGAGTTACAACAACAGTTATTAGTTGAATTCAGTTCGGGACATAAATAATATTAAAATTTAGGAAATAATACATATTGAGAACAACAAAGAAACAAAGCAAGTTTAGCACCTTTATAACTAAATATAGCACAATAATTTATACGCCAAAAACCCTTTCTTACACAAGAATTTATTGTGAGATAATTAACGAACCTTTATAGTTCTATAACTTTAGATAATTGTTTGGAAAATTAATTAAATTTACTTATAATAAGTTGTGTTCATTAATTTTAATACATGATTTGAATATTCTAAAGAATTTATTAAGTATATCTGTATTTTTTTAGAAAAGATTTTATAGAATATATAAAAATACAAATGCAATTAAAAATTATTCATCTATCGATAATGCATCATGCAGGCGTGTAAATAAAAGAAATTGTAAAAAAATATAGTGGTGAAGTGGTTGGTTTGTTCACATAATATTTTAAAATTTGGCACTTAAATTAGTGTTTGATTTTTATATTAAAAGCATTACCTAATAAGGTATTTCATCATCATCACTTCCTTTCCGCACCATATGGTGCATAGGGAACTGCATTGTTAAACCAATCGCAGCGTATCTGGATCATTTTTGTTACATGAAGGTCAGATGATCATAACGCTTCGGGTGCCAGTCCAGGGACTATGAAATATTCTGGTGCAAAAACGCCCTTTTAAATAAATATTTCTTGTCAAACATGTCGGGAATTGAACCCAAGACACTACAATTCTGACAATGATATTTTTAAACTTATATTATACATATTTGTGAATTCCCTTTAGGAGTGTGTGTCAAATAAATAATTATTTTGGCGCTGATAAATAATTGATACTTATTTTTTTTTTATTCGATTAAACGAACAAAAACTCATTTGCATAATAAACTAATATTTTGCGTATTTTTCTGTCTAGATCGACATCGAAAATCAAAAAATTCACATGTAAATAACGCGCTGATGCGATAAACAATTTTGCTTTTCATACAAACAAATTGAACGTGCAATCTCTCAATTTTCCTTCAATATATTTCTCCATCTGTTAGACGAGGCAATCATTCATACAAGTCCACTGGTCAAAGGCAATTTGCATCTAAAATTCTGATCAGCATATAGTTTAGAGAGGGTTCTTTGGTAAAGGACAAAGGAAATATTTTATATGTTTATATCGAGCCATAATCGGCAGAACAACGTAAACGAAAAATAGTGAATTGTGCCAAGAAGGTTTTTTAAAATTTTTGAACCATCTATATATTTTTTAATAATTCTTTAAATGGAATTTATAATGGTTGGTTACTGCCAATCCGAAATGATAAATCGTTTAAACACCTTCCGCTTTTAAGATAGCGGCGGTAACGCTGTTTTGCCTATAACCCTGACAGTGGTGCGAGCTGGCGTAACCGCCCACAATATCGTCGGTTAAGTTGTTTTGCTTAGCTAAAAAATTATATGTTAACATGTTTTTTTTAAAGAGTGGAATGATGCGGAGTAATATATAAAAAAAACTATAATTGGCCTATAATTTTGTTTTTTTGTAAATATTCTATTTTTTTGTTATTTTTTTAGCTCGGCGGCTTACGCCTTTGAAATTGACTATTGCGATTTAATCTACATTGGAAAACTAAAATAAACTTTAATATTAGAGTAAAAGAACACTTAAGATGCTTAGATAATAATAATTTTTCTGAATTCGCAAATCATCTGATAGAAAACAATCATAACTTAACAAATTACAACAGGGATGCAAAATACCTTAAATAAGGGAATATGGAAGTCAAGGCATTTACAGGGCTTGGAAAAGTGGCCATTTAAACCAGCCAATGACAGGTCATAAGCCCTGTAAATGCCTTGACTTCCATATTATTTAAGGTATTCTCCATCCCTGTTGTAATTTGCTAATCTTAATGACCCTCGAGGGGGTGAAATCCAGTCTTTTGTCTATGAACATTTTGACAAACTCAAATATTGTAATCATAACTTATATAAAGACTCTGGATTAAAAGTACTTCATGTTAAAAAAAAAAAAATAATAAAATTGGACAACTTAGAAATCTTAGAAATTAAAAAAGCGATTCATAATAAGAAAACAATAATTAATAACCAAATAAACAATATTTCTTTTAGTCCTCTTCTGTCTAATTTGAAAAAATAGTGACATATAATTATAGAATCTGTGTAAGGAAAAAACGACTTGATTTATTGGGTCCACGTGTAGTATTTAGTGAACATGATAAAAATAAAAAAGGAATGAATTTAATAGTTACGTAAACCTTGACGAAGAAGCTTGTTTGCTTTGAAACCGGTCAGTGGAAAAAAAAATTAATTAAGAATTAGTGGTTACAAACAAAGTTGTTTTATTTATTTTATTGAAAATAAATATCCTCAAATGCGACAGGTGAATTTTAAAGAGCTATAATGTTTTTAACGCTTGTGCAGGGGGCAATAAGGAATACTTTTCCTTAAAAATCGCAATTCGCCAAAAATGTCGCTTACTGGTGTTCTGCCGATTATGGCTCGATATGATTAAAGATCCATGGCCTGTCAGACATAATGTCATGCACGGAGACATCTTTTGATTACGGTTTGATGTCAAAACAAAACTATCTTTGATTTTTAATAATAATATTTATGATTTCTTATTACACTGTTTAGTATAAAACAGCATTTATGGATATTATTCTTGGCCAATTTCCTTTTTTTCCCATCCCTCCCTTGACCCGTCCCTTTAAATCCATACGTAACATCAAAATCGAAGAAATACAAAAATTAATTAAAAAATGGATTCGGAACATTATAAACAAAATTATGACATCGCACAAAAATTCTTGGAATCGTCACGTCATCGTTGTGAAAAATATTATAATAAATCGTTTAATACATCGAATTTAGAATAGTCCAGAATGTGCGTAGAATCATATTAGAATACATCGGACTGTGTCCGAAAATCCCCCAGTTCACCCCACTTTTATCACCCGCATACACGAAGTCGCTGCGTAATGTTGCCAGATCGCGAAAAATATAATCATATCTTTAAAAAAAAGGAAATTATTTATCTCTAAAATTTTATTGTACACGCGGAAACATTGATTGACACAACATAGTAGATAAGTATTTGAACTTAAAATATAAAACGGACATTTTTATGTCATGTTAAATAATATTTGATGTGTTAAAGATAATGTCGGTCAAATGTCCACCACGGCGTTGTTTAATCCGAGAGGTCCAATTTTCATTAGTTCTTTCATTAAGCAAAGTTGCGTGAAAAAAATTACTACCCTGGCAACACTAACAATATGTCAATTTTGTTATCTTTGATAATCTGACGGATGGAAAAATAATTCAATTTTTAACTAATGCATTTGCTACTTACACATGAAATGTGGATCCCATCCTGTTTCTTAAAGATCCCAGTAGTATTTCTACACTTTAAAACGACACAACGTGGCATAGTTGAATTAAAATTGGGAGTTGCGTACTGAGCGACGTCTACAAGAAACTTATGGGTCGAAACGTAAAACTACTCCTTTAAGAGAGTCAAGTCGCCTTCTGTTTGATACGCGTATACGGTTTTTGGACTATTCTTAATTCTATGGTTTAATATCACAATTCATAGTGAACTGTTATCATCCAGTGCCCAAAATAGAAGAACATCATTATATCATCAAAGAAGGGTCCATTTTTTTTCTATTGTTATTTTTTACTGGCTAATATGTCATTTGATTTACTTTTATTTTGTAGATATCCCAACTAGAAACCTCAGACAAACTTTACTCTTTCATACCGATAACCATATAACTAACTATGGGTTTCATTCTCCTATGCCCAGGTCTGCCAACAAACATACCAGTCTTGATTTCTTTGATAACAAGTTGTCTTCTTTCAAACGATCACTGAATCAAATTGAATTATAAACACCTCTCTCCCGCTTCCACTCCCACCGAGTCTACTATATACCATTGTGTCATTCTACTTTATTTTATAATAATTTTCTATGTATACATATGTCCTCAAAAATGCCCGTTGGGCGTATATATAAATAAATAAGTGTATTTTCTTGAATAACTTAAAACATTTTTTGTTTCTTTTATTTGTTTATACTATACACAATAGAGATACTGATAAATACATAATATTTCAAATATCTGCCTTCTAATAACATACAAAATGATAAATCAAACCGCTCATACACGCGTTTGTGTAATATTCATGTAAAAAAGCGAAGTGAACAGGATGGTTGCGTCTCATAAAACGAAATACTACGAACCAAAATGGACACCAAGTCGTTGGAACAAAAGGCATAATAGTACTACACACGTGCGTTTCCAGAAATTATCTAGCAGCCAGCGGGGCCACATGGCGACGGTATCTACCTACTGTCTATGAAAGCTTCTCTTCGGACATCTATCTCCCTTTGTTAACCATGAAGTTGAAACAGTGTTTGATTTATTTAGTTTTTTATTGCTTACTTCTTGGCATGAACACTTGATCAATTTACTACTATGCTCTATTTTTTATAAATTTATTGATATTGTTTTAACTTTGCTAGAATTCCACTCGTCCATGCGCTTTGTAGCTGCACGATGATTGGTTTTCTAGCTTTCATATATCAACTTTAAAATACCTAAATCTTGTAAATGGGGTCTAGAATTCTAATCATCTATGCGATTAGTAGCTGCAAGGCGTGTTGTAATCTTACTCCTTTTTATTATTCATGTTATTATTTTATTTGCTGTGCTTAGTAGCAGCACGATGATTGGTTATCTAGCTTTCATACATCAACTTTAAAATACCTAAATTTTGTAAATGGGGTCTAGAATTCCAATCGTCTTTGCACTTAGTAGCTGCAAGACGTGTTGTAATCTTACTCCTTTTTATTATTCATACATTCATTTTTTTAAATATCATTAATACACTAAATTTATTCGTCAATTTTTAAAATGTGTAAATGGGGGCGAAATTTCTTACTGCCTATGCGCTCTGTAGCTGCAAGACGTCCTGTTATCTATCTCCTATCAGCTATAATTTTTGATTGATCTTAATTGAAAACGAGGAACTAGAATCCCAACCGTCCATGCGCTTTGTAGCTGCAAGACGTACTGGGATATTTATTAATTGTACAGCGCCCTTGAGGTGATTTTCGCAAAAATGGCGCTATATAAATTATCCAACTATATATATATATATATATATATATACTGTATTTAGATTAATTTAATTTTTTATTCATAATTTTCACCAGCGACAAGGTTTTGTTGTGACCGACATCGTGAGACTGGTAGAAGACTAAAAAAAATATTGTGTTATTTTTAAATGAACGCAATCATGGTTTTATATAAGTATGGGAATAAACGAATTTGAGTATAATGTAACAGCATGTAATGAGGAAGTTCAGTGGTTTTTTCAATTTTTTTTATTTTTTAATAGACTGTTAAACTAAGTCTAAAATTTTTTTTTTTAATTTTTATATATCGTTTTATCGGCGCTACGATTTTTCAAAGTTTTGTATTTCTGAAATAACTCCGCGTGTAACGTCAGAGGTTCATTTCCGCTTATTCTCATTCAGATCTTCCTATTGGTCCAGAAGCGACAAGCAGACCGGAAATCTTCCATCCATAGCTCTCAGATCATAGGTTGATTCACATGAACCAGTGACGTCATTTAAAGTAGTTCGTTTTTTCTGTACATTTTCAAAAAACTTTATAGTACAATTTAATGCTCTAATTTTTACCCCGCGTAAGAAAACATTTTTTGTATCGAATTTCCCGTAGGGCTGAAGTTCCTCATTAAAAATGAATAAAAAATCTAGTTGAATAATCGCCTAAACTTACTATATAATTAAAAAAGGTATGAAATTTTCGCAAATAAAAAACAGAAATTTCGCTGAGATTCACATAAACTACATATGATAAATAAATCAACCATTTTGTATTGTAAAAATTTATATTTTATGTTAATAAAAAGCTTAAATCTTGTGATTTATTTGTTTGACTTGTTTAAAGTCTTTCTTCTGCCTGAAACGACGACATAACTAAAGGAGAATTCTGCGTCCTCGCTGTTAGTTGGACTCCAAATGCTCAGGGGCCTTATGCTGGACTCATTCGTCTTTAGAATCGTATGCGACTTCCGTAATTCGACGAGTGGCAGCATTCTTGAACCACCTATAGGCCCATTTCACATGTGCAGCGCGTATCCATGCGACATCGCATAGTCAGTAGAATTGTATTTGTGTGTGTGAGAAGGGGATGGGGACTGCGGAACTATTTCATTCCTAAAGTATCGATTCGAATATTCGAATATCGATTCGAAGTTACGGGATCATGTATATATATAAATATACATACAAATTTCATTTGTATGTGTATATATATAAATATACATACAAATTTCATTTGTATTTTCCAAATTATATACCTAACTTCTTTAAAATTTCATAACCTTGATTCATTGAAACACAGAAAAGATATCTTCAATCAGATCCTGCTTTACAAAACTGTAAATAATAAATTTGATTCCCCAGAACTAATTAATCTACTTGCATACCATGTCCCCTCTAGACGCACTAGACTGATATTTTCTATCTTCCTAACATTAATTCTGAAGATGTTTTTTAAATTAACTTAAACTTACTGTCTTTTTTTTTAAAGTTGCTTTTCATCGGTTTTTTGAATCCCTTGAAATATGTAGGTACGTAAATATATTTTACCTTTAAAAAAAATGGTTTGTGCACTTGATCATGTTTTTTTATTCTTTTTTATTTTAACTCTTACTTTTTAATTACTTTAAGTAAGTTTTTTTATTAATGTTAATATTATTTCCATTTATGTAAATACTAACTAGAAACTTTTAACATAACTTTTTTACTTCGATTTTAATTATTTAATTACTTTCATTTATGTTTTTTTTCCCTTACAATATTGTACTTAAAAAATTCAAATAGTTAATTGATAAACTTAGCATGTAATATAATATGTAAACTTCACCGGTCCATTAGAGTTAACTCTAAATTTATGTACTATAAAACCACATTATTAACACATTATAGAATTTATACAATGGTTTCAATATGTCGGTACAAATATATACATTTATATATAATGTGTACAATTACATTATGAGGATAACTTTTACTGTACAATAATAATATTTATGCTAAGTACCTACTTGTTACAATGTATCAGTATTATGGTACATGTTAGGGAGGGGGACTAAATATATTGTGTGAGGGTGTGTATTTACTAAATATATTGTGTATTCATGTATGGGTGTGCATATATGTGACAATGTGTAGTGAATATAAGTTGACTTATTGAACAATGATTGTCAAAAAATAATGGTTTTTTTCAAACCTTTATGAGGAAAGCTATCAACCACCTTATCAATCGATTTAAAATTGTTAAGAATGCTCTGGCCTAAAATCCAAATTCAAAAATATGTAAAAATTTCAACAAAGTAATAAAAAACAAAAATATAAATATATATGTAAGTACTCATATACACACATACGATTACATCATTAAATTATTATTGAGAATAATATTCCGGCACCCTCCAACATACCCGTCAAAACAGCTGTTCCAATACATGAAGGTGCTGGATATGAGACAACTGTACCTAAAAGAAGCACTTACACGCTTTTGGTCGAACAATGAGGAGAGGTCTCAGCAAAATGTCCGTACGAGGTTTTCCCAAAGCATGAATTATGACATACCCAAAACCCGTACGACTTTTGCTCTTTCTTTTGCTTTTGGAGGATCTTTGTGAACACCATATGCTCCAACTAGGTAGCGGACATAGAATGATGATGATGATGATGACTTTTGATAGGTTGACTATCAAACAATTAGTAAAAAGTTAGTGCAAATACCGCTTTTTCGCTATTTCGATCAACTCTATTTGATGTTCAAACGTGTATCTTGAAAAGAATTGGTCCAAAGAAAAAAAATATATGAACATTTTTATTAACTTTTATTTTCTTAGGCTTTCATATTTTTTATATTAAATCTATAGGGACGTAATTAAGAGCAAAAAACTTTTTTTTTTTAAATTGCGGCATGAGCGGTGGTCGTTCAAGGTCACACACGGTTTTACTAACCTTTGGGAGCCTGAGGGTGAAAAAATTCCGCGAGCGCCTGAGGGGGTACTACGAATACCCCAGCTAAAATGCTATAAATACGTCTTAAAAAAAAAAAAATTTAAAAATTGTCTTTATAATTGTCATGGTATTGTTTATAAAACTGGTTCATAATATTTCCAGTTTTCTGCGAAATTCATACATTTTTTCATAAAATACTGCTGCGATAATATTTTATATGGCAGCGCGCTCCTCCCGCTGCCACGTTTTGGATACCACTGATTGAAATTACGCCACTAGCTAGCGGGGCGGTACGGCGGGCGGTCGGGAGAGGGATGAGCGAGTTCGTAAACCATATACAGCGTGTTTGTTAATTTATTTGAATTAATTTTAAAAACTAATAATATTTTACAAAATAATATAGAAAAAAAATCACACAGCTCAATCTTAATGTGTTTAAAATTGTTGGTATGTTTCCCAAATAAAATACAATAAAGTATAACACGGCACGAATTCCTTTTATCGGTTACATAGGTAGATATATTATACAATTTTACAGAATACGACGACTAAAAAAAATACAAAATAGTAATTTCTATTACTCCACAGTAACTCCATGGCAAAAAAACTTTGAAAAATCACTAAATCGATTTAAAAAAAATTAAGTACAATAAAAAAAAACTCGAGACCTTAAAAAATCTAAAATACGAAATTAAAAAACTTGAAAATCAAATAATCAAGAAATAAAAACTCAAAAATCGAACAACGCCGTGTAAAAATTTATATAATATGCAAAATTAAAATAAAAAAAGTTAATTTGGACGTAGGACTAATTATGTTATGGGAACGTGTTGTTGAAGTAAAAGGTAGAATATTGCTCCATTGGTAACCCGATTTAGAAGCGAAGACGTTTTCTCCGTCATTTTGGCTGTTTTCTTCTAAATTAACACTATCCTGGTCGAAATAATCAGATTCATTGTAATCTTCGATTACAAAGTCATCTGTTTCAGAAACATCATCTGAAGATTCTAACTCTAAATCACTGTCATCACTGGAAGACACTTCAATATCCGTATCGTTTAGAAGCTGCTCAATAACATCATCCGTCAATTTTTTTCTACTCATTTTGAGATTGGTGAAGTAAAAAAAGGTTTTATAAATTTTAAAAAAATCACTTATTATTCAAAAAACACCTTTGTATGCAAAATCCAATGCGCAATATACAGATAGCTAAATATAAAAATTATGTTTATTTGAAATTATTAGTCATAATAATACTTTTTTCTAAACACCCTTAGCATGCAAAATCTTACTCGCGTAAACTGGAAATTGACCGAAGTATCAAAGATCACTAAACTGTGGAGCAAATAGCAAATGAATTGTGATGCATGCTGTTTGCGCGGGGGGGAAACAAAGACAAATGTGAATTATTATTAAAAGAGTTCCGCGGAAAAATATTTTAATATCTTCGATACATTTGTAACATAATGGAGTAGAGTTATTAGTATTTATTTTTTATTTTATTTATTTTTTTTTTTTTTTTCTTTCTGTTGACGCCCATGGGGCTTTTACATTATACATACTATATAATAAGAAAAAGTTACACATTAAACATAATTAACATTTTTTCAAATATAAAAATTAAAAAAATATATATTATTAAAATTTAAAAATAAAGTTACATAGTTAACATAATACACTATTAAGACATAATACATACATTATATTATGTTTATAATATAAGGCATAACAGGATTCAAATAAAACATAATTATATATTTTATTTTTTTTTTTTTACACCGGTAAACTAAACTTTAAAGTGAAGTTATTTAAAATGTTGAAAACTGAAAAGGGTTTTATAAACTAAAAATATAAAACATAACACGGGCCAACTTTTAAGCATACATAAATACGATCGAGGATTTATTAACTAGACTCAGTCGCGTCGGTCGCCTGTAGTACTTTGGTCTTGAATATGCTCAATGAGTAACGAAATATATCAACATCGCCATATTCATTACCAAGGCGATGAAGTCTAGCTATAGGTGAATTTACATAGTAGTTGTGCCCGCTGGACACCTCGACAAACACCGACTTATTTCGTGTGCGACGGGAAGGTATTTTAATATTGACCAGTCGCGTTAAATCAGGGCTGTCCAGCGCGCCATTTACAATTTTATATAGGTTTACTAAATCGGTTAAGATTCTCCTATTCGAGAGAGTAGACAATTTTAAATTATTTGATAGGAAGTTGTAGTCGATTTGGTCAACGGGAATATTAAGTTTAAAATTTATGAAGCGAAGGAATTTATGTTGGACTTTTTCTAATTTTATGTTATGTATTTTATAGCAAGGTGACCAAATTATTGAATTATACTCTAAGTTACTCCGAACTAAGGCAACATATAAAGATTTAAGCGAATCGATGGAATTAAAATCCTTCACCGTTCTCAGCAAATATCCGAGACACTTCATTGCCTTGTTAGTAACCGCATCAATGTGTGGAGCAAATGACAACTTGTCATCGAACACTATACCTAAATCTTTTATTTCTGTAACTCTTACGAGATCTGTGTTATTTATATTATAAGAGAAGTTGATTGAAGTTCTATTACGGGTAAACGTAATAACACTGCACTTGTCAATATTAAGAAAGAGCTCATTTCTCTGACACCAAGTATATAGACTCGCCAGGTTTAATTGAAGAGATTCGCAGTCACTAACAGAAGCAATAGTCTTAGATAATTTCAGGTCATCAGCAAATAAAAGAATGTCCACTCCCTCAAATATCGATACAATATCATTAACGAAAAGCAAAAACAAAACAGGACCTAAGTGAGATCCCATGCATAAAATGAAATCAATATGATGATTAACAAAAAAGGTATTGAACAAATATGCTACCTGGGGGACCCCAGATACCCCTCTTAGGCACGGGAGGGCTAAGGGCATTATGTCCACCGATCCTGTTAAGTTTCAAAATATGATCACTTTTTTTGTCAAAAAAATTAAAAAAGTACACACCGAATGACCTTGAACGTCCCATAAATAAATCTTGAAAACCACCCGATGGATCTAAACCTGGTTTTCACTGTCATGTAACGTGTCCTAAAACAAAGCTACTTGTATTTGTTGCATCTTCGAAAAATAAAAATTAGTACGTCATATTCATTTCTTATCGAAAATTACCGTAAAATACCGCGGAGATTTTACCGCCTTGCATCTCGAATTTATTGCGATAAAAGTAAATATCGTTTTTGCTACCATTTATGCTTGCAATATACACATGTATGTTCATAAGGATGAATGAAAATATCCGACTAAGACCCTCCATATAATCTTTCAAACTCACAGTGAAAGGGGCAGTGAACGTAATAAAGTTAAATTGAATTGAAATAATATACGAAATTAGAAATTTCAAAAGATCTACTCATTTATTGACCAAAATATTGTTTTTTTGAATGAGTAAAACCGATAGGAAGACCCACAGTCTTTAAAACGGTTTCGGGTATGTGGAGGAATGTACTCCTGCTCCGGGGAATTACGCTTTCGGGAATTTTCCCGCGGTACATCATTACTTGCACCTCCAGTACCTTATGCACCATTGGGTGAGAATAAGAGTTTGATGGTGATGAACATAATGTCATTGTATTATTTTAGATGTTTGTAAATCTAATATTGTGGATCATAGTAATATATAATTTTTATTTGAGAATAAAAAATACTGTTTTGTAATCCACTGTATTTGCTTACACAACCGAATATATAATATATGTATTATGTATGTTTACTTGTTAAATAACCCTAAAGAGGGAAACATTTTGTAGCCGAAACTAGACAGTCAAATTGTACAAAAAAAAATCTTTTTTTTTTTGTATAATTTGATTGTTTTGGTAATTTTGTTGATAGTTAATTTTCTGCTTACTAAAGTTGAAGGTGTAAACAAGGACTTATACACTCGCATACGTTAATGTTTATTGTATGCAATTATTACTTTATTATGTCTATATAATGATTTAAATCATATATACAATCAAATTAACAATGCACTGGCCTATGCACCATAAGGTTCTGATAAGGGTTTGGTGATAATGTATTTCAATATAAATTTTACCGATGTATATATAAATTTACTTTAATATAAAGAAATATTCGTTTTTATAAACGATAAATCGATATTATTATCGAAACTTATTTAAACGAATAATGGCGGTACATTACTTTTTCACTAAAGCTAGGGTTTCCTAGGACAGCGGTGCCCGTATTTTAACGGCCGTAGTGAACGATGATGCAGTGGACAGCCGTCGTAGAGGTGACTAGAGTGTGGTTTTCTAGGAAAACGGTGTTATCAACACCATTTAACACCGTTTTCCTAGGAAACCACTCTCTGATCACTTTTACGATGGCTGTCCACTGCATCACCGTTCACTACGGCCGTTAAAATACGGGCACCGCTGTCCTAGGAAACCCTAGCTTAACACATTCGTAAAAACTCTTTGCGATGTTCTTATGAATATTTTTAAACCTGTTATTATAATCGAATATTTTATATCGGTTTAAAAAAAAAAGGTATTTATTTAAGAGCAATATTTTCCGAATAATAAATAATTTACATGAAAACTAAAAACTGCACTAATAAGTGCATATTATTTATTTATACCCTTTCTAATTTATATTATAAATAAGTGGGTTATATTGTTCATTTTGTTTATATATGTATTTTAAGTTTAAGTAAAATATTATTAAAAGTGTTTGCACGTAATTGATGAAAAATAAGTAGTGCATTTTTTTATTTTAATGTTTCTGTATATTATTTTTCATTGATTGTAAAGCAAATAAATACATTAATGTCAGGCGGGATGGGATCTCTATGAAGACGACAGATATTATTTAATAATACGCTAATTAGCAGCGTGATTTATTTACATTTCTGTGCGTTTGACTTAACGGTTCCTAATTTATCATTTCATTTGTGAATAAAAACTAGCAGATTTAAGATATATACGAATTAAAACATATAAACAAAATTTAAATAATAATACGTTGTGTATAAAAATACTTATTTAGTCATGTTTCTTACAATAAAAGGAACATTATGAAAATTCATCAAAAATATTTAATACGTTCGGTATTTTTTTACTTGTCTAAATCACTCTATAGCTAACAATATATTGAATACTCAAAAATAATACAGTTTTTTTTCTATTAAGCTAACGAAATAGTAAAAAAAATCAATGCCAACCTAGCCAAATAAAAAATATCTATCTTTGCTCTTTTGCCTAAATTTTGGGTTTCTGCCTGATCAATTTCAATATATGAAATTCAATTTTAAAAAACATGTTAGGTTTTTAACACAGAAAAATAATTTTAGTTTAGTTAAATTAATTTATCAATTTTTGAGACCAAATCTCAACTCCATAGAACCAAATTCCTGTGTATTGAAAGCAAAATACAAAACAATTGTGTTTATAAACAAAATGAACAAAAAATCTTTTGAACATAGGGAACAAGATTTTTTATAATCAGTGTGAACTCGGATATGAAACTAGAAATAAAAATGAAGTAAGTCTGCCATTTAGTAAGAAAACAAAGACACAGAACTCGTTGGTTCACCGAGGTGGACCATCAGAAATAAGAGTTTAAGGAAAGACCATTAGAAATAAGAGAACAAAAAAAAATCATTTCATTTGAATGTTAGTTGATAAAACATGTGTGTAGCAGATAAGTTAGCTCTTAAAAAGTGATTGCATTCGAGTTGGTCTTAAAGAATTTTTTTAATTAGTGAAATGTTAATAATTATTATATATTTTAATAACAATTCGTCGTCGTCATTCCCTTTCCGTACCTAATGGTGCTTAGATTACTGCAGTGGTACACAAATCGCAGCGTATCTTGATCATTTTTTGTTACATGAAGGTAAGATGATCAGTCTTACGCTTCAGGTACCAGTCCAGGCACTATGAAATATTCTGGTGGGAAAACACCTTTTTAAATAAATATTTCTTATCAACCATGTCGGGAATCGAACCCGAGACCTCTTGCATGGGAGACAAATGCGCTTATCATTACACCACGAGGCCGACTAATAATTATAAATAGGTTAATATATTAGCACATTCATGTATTGTGTTTGTACTATTTAAGGACAAAACAAAAATAAAAAAAATCAAAAAAATATTAAAACCCATAACTTTATCAGACAAGAAAAGCACGAATATAAAAATGTAAAGTTTTGAAGTGACAGAGGCAATGTAGCATAATGTATTTCTTTATATTAAATCAGAGCTACAGACAGTATTACATTTATGAAATAATTACAGTTTTGAAAAAAATGCCTCAAAAGTATCGAATATTTCAATATATATACATTTATATTTGTTTTAATTTTATTTATGAAATATATAATACATATCTAAGATATTATACTCCCAGGAATTTAAAAAAACCTCATTTGGGACCGTAAATAAAAATGAGACATTTTTTTGACAATACATAATATCATACATAGTAAATACATCCGAAATTGTAAGAAAACAAAAAGAAACATAAAGCATAGTACTTTACACCATCTATATAAATAACATTAATAACTATCACTATCAAAAAGATTTAAGTAATATTTTTTAATTACGACACTTTTGAATTGGCTATTCGATTTTTCGTGTTTTAATATTTATTTAAAATTCGGAATGGTCAATACTTTCCAGAAACCTTTTTCCGAACTTCGTTGAGCAAAACTTAGGTACATGAAAATTCCCTGATTTACGCGTTATTATTATTATTTCCGCAATATTATTTTATTAAATTATTTTATAGAAATACACCATTCTTTCTCAATGGTCCCCTTGATAAAACCTGTGTGAAGGAATATTTCTTTTATTAAAAAAAAAGTAATAATAATAACAAAAAATAGAAAAAATACCTAATTAAAAAACACCTTTTTCTAAACAAAAATGACCGAAAAATATTTTTTTACAATAATAATAATATTACGAGTACAATACATAAGTTTTTATGTATTTTTTTAGTTAGTGTATACAATAAAGCATTATAAGAGTAGGCATATTTATTTTATATATTTTTAATTAATATTTTTTCTTTCATTCTTCATACTTCATAAGTATTTTGAAAAAACAACGCATTATCCATAAATAAAAAGCCGATTACGGGAATAATCTAATTCGGTTATTCGAACTATTAATATTGATAATAATCGTTTGCGATTAAGCACACCCCAACAGATTTATGTCTGACAGACCGGGTCGTATTCATTTTACAACGCGTGTGAAAAGGTAACAGATTTTGTATGCGTTTGCAGGATAAGCGCGGTAAAATATCGGGTAGTATGGATTTGCGTGGCAGGTGTGAAAACGGCCATACGAATGCAGTCGATCGAAAACCAATCGACTTGATCTCAAGTGCCCCAAAACACTCGACATTGACATTGACATTCAGCTGTCAAACTTATTTCTTACAAAACGCTCGGCATTCATGTTTGAATAACGAGTAGGTATTTTTGTTGTATTTTAACTTAAAATTTACAACACTGTCAAATGTTATGATGATGACGTATCAACAAATGTGCAACAAACATAACTGTACTTATTTTTAATCCATTATCAAATAAAGTTTCATTAAAATCATGATTTCAAAATTATATTATCGCTTGTCAATGTCAAAATACGTATTTGAGATATATATTATTTAATATGTTTTTTAAATCCATAAAATAAATATGAAACATTCCTAATAATATGCAGATGTGTGTTATGTCAAAGGCAAATAATAATTATCAATGTTGCAGTGTCCCAGTAAAACATTTTCTTTTATTTTTTCATAATATTCCATACACAAAATATTCAACGGAAGAAGTCTGACAACAAACAATAAAGGTTTACGTGTGGCAGGAGACCAGGAGATCCATAGATAAATACGAATTTGTTAGTGTTGCCACTTTCTCATTCGTCTTTGTAATTAAATTGTTGGAGGGTTTTCAAGAATAGCATTATGACAAAGCAATCGAGATGCCCAATCGACCATTGTCGAGTGGGTGGCAAAATGTCACATCTTTCCAGCATAAGGCTCCTGTAATGTTGCTCGAACTAAGGGTGGAAAGCAGCATTTAATAGACCTCAATAAATCTTTAAATCTGGGATTCTTATTTCTGTTTATGGAATGGAGCATTGGTGCATAAACGCATCGATGAGCTCATTTTAAGGAAGAACTCTGAAAAAATGAATTTTTGAGTAGCTTTTGAGTAACAGTAGGCTGGGGAGGTTGCACGGCGTCTATCATAAACCCCCTTAAAAATGTACAACAAATAATACTTAGAGTTATTTTTTATTTATTTATTTATTTTGTACATACAATATTACATTTTAGTTATTTTAAGACATTTTTGACATTTTTTTTTTTTTTTTTTTACAGGACTCACCAAGCCAATGAATATGGCTTGTCGGTAAAGATCCTTTACAATTAATCATATGATAGTCCTACATGGTTTTATAATAATAATTACTACTAACTTAGATATAGGGAGCGAAAAAAAAGTACATGTAATTGATGCTTTCAAAAAAAAAATTATTTAGAAGATGTAAAAAAAAAAGCAAAAAAAATAAGTGAATGATCACGCAATTTTAAGATAAAAAATAAATAAATACAGAACCGGAGTACCAAAATTTTAAACTTAAGTGTTTGCATATTTAATGGGCACAAAGCATTTTATTAAAAACATTATTTTTTAACATATCCATATCTATATCTATATCTATATCTATACCAATATCTATATCTATATCTATATCTATATCTATATCTATATCTATATCTATATCTATATCTATATCTATATCTATATCTATATCTATATCTATATCTATATCTTTATCTTTATCTATATCTATATCTATATCTATATCTATATCTATAGCTATATCTATATCTATATCTATATCTATATCTATATCTATATCTATATCTATATCTATATCTATATCTATATCTATATCTATATGTAAGTCTATATATATATATCATCCTCATCCATATTCATACATATTTATACCCGTACATGCACACATACATATCCATACATACATATATACACATATATACACATACATACATACATACATACATGTGAACATACATATACACACATAAACATCCATGAAAATATTACTTAGTTATAAATTCTATTTTATATATATATCTATATTTACAAATATTCAATTGAGTGATGCTTTGAAGTCACCCAACTTTTCCATCTGAAATATTGTTTAAGTTTATGAAGGTACAGGATATAAGACAATTTTTTTAAAAATAGTTATTGACACATTTCTGGTCACGTGGTTACAAGAGATGATTTCAACAAAATGATTCTCCTGTAATTTGAATTATTTAATACCAAAAACACGTACGACCTTTGCACACAGAAATTTCTCTTTTATGGCCCCAAGAGTGTTCAATGTCCTGGATGAATATATTTAGTTCTCCCCGAACATTAAAACCATTATGCTAGTGCGAGATTTTTTTTTAATTTGAATTTTTAAATACCAAAATCACGTGCGACTTTTGCTCAGAGAAATTTCTCCTCTGTGGGCCCTGAGTGTTTAATCTCCTGGAACATTATTAAGTTCGCCAAAATGAAAGCCATTTTCAAGAGAATCGTACAAGTTTTGATTTTGTCTTAAGAAAAGAGACCATTGTAAGAGACTGCATGGATTTATATATAGTACAAATTTAGGGATACGCCATTATTTTTTTCGTAACATGTGTCTTTATATGAATGAATAATAAAACAAAAAAAAGAATTTTTAAAGCAGGTTTCATTGTTGTATTAAATCTCACGTGCTAATAAAGTTTTTTGACACTTTTTCAGATACGGTTTTTGTATTGTGTCAAAATCCATTTTTCCACAATTATTTAGAACCAAATCTGACATTTTCACACCAAAATACCCATGACTTTGTCGTTCAAGAGTTGCTTTCGAGTATTCTCATTTGCTCCGCAAAATTAAGTTTTTATTTTATTCGTCAATTCATTTAATTATATTCGGCACAACTCAGATATGAAGCTTATTTGAATCTTGAGTTTACATTGAAAGATTCATTGACGTAATTTTCTCTCTAAAAAAGAAAACACTGGAATTTTTGTTATCCCATTTACTTGAAAAAAACTATGAATATCCGAATATATTTACAGACAAATTGGTGTATTTCGTATCTACTGGTATTCGTGAATATTATTTTAATTTTTTTATTTTGTTGTTTTATTAGTATACACGGCCCAAATGTCTTTTATAAATAACAAACATTGAAAGGATTAAAAATGTTCAACGAAAATTTTTAATATACCGAGATTATAAAAACAATAAAACGTTTTGTACTTACTGACAATCTGCCAAACATCAGAATTATGCTATTTACAAAAATTATTAAATAATAAAGTGGACTCTTTTAACCTGGTCTCCAAAATTAATCTTAATGTCCCCCTTCACGTGATAAGAAATAAGTATTTGTTCCATCTACCAGTCTGTAGCGCTAACTATGCTCAACACTCTTTTTTCTATCGTTCTTGGTCCAACTATAAAGCTTTTTATTCATCTGTTGATATATTTTACATGCCCCTTAATTTATTTAAAAATAAATTAAGACTCCTCATTGGTGGCTGCGATTCGATCCCACTAACTTTTTAATGATGCTCACACTTACACACACCTGAACACTTACTCCTACACTAATGCACATAAACACACATCTACACTTACTCTCATACAAATACACTTAAACACACCCTTTTGTTGTAGCACAATTTAATAATATGAATGATTCTTTTTTAGAAATTTTGCTGGTCTGTCTTTAAACTGTATTTTTTTATGTTACTTTATCATTGTCGACCGTTTGTTTCTTAAAAATAAATAAATAAACATATGTACATAAACATAACAGTGTTCTATACAAAACTAAAAACAATTACACAAACATTGTACAAACAACATACTTAGGTAAATAAAAATAAAGAAAACGCAGTAAATTAGAAATGGCAAAATCATAATTCCTTAATTTGTTGGTATTGTTGCAATATTTTGACATTGGATGCTGTTCCGGACGCGTAAAAATCGAATAAATTAAAATAATACAATAATTAGAAAGGATCCCCGGTAAATGTATAGAACTGATGGCTGGGCTCTCAATAAAGATAAAATGGTCACTTTCGAGCCTGGCCTCAGTATTACCGGGGAAAAATAGCTAGGTTAAAATGAATAAAATGTATAAAAATATATTATGTAAATGTCATGTTGCGCGCGTCGCGGCTGCCGACGAAATGGCCCGTACGGGCATTGAGCGCCCGTATTTACGCCACCTGCGGCCGGCGGCATGTAGCGAGTGGCGGGGAAAGATTACCCCCACCACTCCGAGGCAGCCGGCGCGGGTGGGATGGCCGACTCACGGAGCCCGACGCGTACCGCTTTATAAGGCGGTCAAATGGAAATATTAAATCAGTTGAGTTCCTAACTCTGAACAGTTCACACGTGTTTTATTCCGTTCTCCGTCCTGTTCGCCTTCCTGCACTTCGCTCTTCGCTCCGCTCTGCCTGCTGACTGCCTTCGCCTCTCTGCACCACTTGGACCGGGTGGAAAGTCCTTTTCAGGGCTATTGAGGTTGACTTGCGGTCGGCGCAGCTGTGCTCCTACCTTCCGACTTTGTCTTTGGCTCTGTCTGGGAGGGCGGCTTCCCACTTACGCCGGGAAGCTTGACTGCGGCAGACGCGGGTGACGAACCGGCGAAACTTTCATCGTGGTAACGCGTACGTTACAGATGCCTTAGGTATAATACTAACCGTCTTGTGTTTTAAGACCTCAGAGGTTCACAACAATAAAAAGTAGTAATAATAAAAAATAAACCTATTTAAAAAATAAAGTTGCAAAAATCTAGTCATACGTATCTTCTTCTTATCAGCCCGTTTCTCTCCACTGCTGGATCTAGGCCTCTTCCAAATTTTTCCAGGTTCTTCTGTCCTGGGCACTCTGTTTCCATCCATGGCCCACGAGTTCGACAACGTCGTCAGCCCATCTCCTCTGTGGTCTCCCTACTTTCCCTTTACTTTCGTGGGGTCTCCAGTTTAGTATTCTGGGGGTCCACCTATCGACTTCTCGTTTTGCCACATGACCCGCCCACTGCCTTTCTGTCTTTCCACTTTTTCTGCGATATCGGTCACCTTTGTACGGCGTCTCATCTCCTCATTCCCTATTCGGTCTCTTAAGGAGACAACCAACACTTGTCTTTCCATAGACCACTGAGTGCACTTAATTTTGTGAACATTTTTAGCAGCGAGAAACATGGTTTTAAGACCGTATGTTGCCACCGGAAGAACACAAGACGTATATATCATACGTCATACGTCATACGTATATATGTATTAATTTCAACATTTATTTTTCTCTTTCTACAATGAACATAAATAGTTAAGCAGTAGTAAAATTCCTAGGCATACCAAAATTATTATGGCTGGATAATGTGGAAATTGACATTGGAGCATTTGGCCTGACGAACTGGAGAAGAGCCGCAGGGTGCAGGAAGGAATGAAGACGGATTCTGGAGAAGGCCAGGGTCCACAGCGGGCTGTGGTGCCACTGATGATGATAGATTCCTTAACTATTTATTAAATAGAAAGTTTACATTTGATTTGGCTGGTGGAAAAAATGTTAACACAAATGATCGGTTTCATATGCTATGCAATCTTGAAATAGGTGGATTAATATCACAATTGGTCGCAGCAAGTTCTACATATATGGAATGACACATTACGTCTAGTTGTCATTACAAATATTTTAACTTTAACTTCCTTTAAAAATAAAATTTCCAAAAAAATTCAAGTTATGATGTTGCGCCTTGAATCCACAGCCTACAATATGCAGGTTATGTGCAGTTATGCATGTAGGCACATAATAAATATACACTGTATGGTCAACTATAGTTGTATTATATATTATAATGTGCAACTTCTTCCAAGTCGGTCCCTCAATGCTGAGGATCGTGATCACCAAGAACACTTCTGATTATTCTGTTTCACTCCAGCCTGTCCTCAGTCCGACGAACTGACTCATCAAATTTTAGCCACGTAGCCACCTTTATTTGGTTAGTCCATCTTTATGGGATTCTACCCCGGTTTCTCCTACCTTCAACTGGGCCAGACATTATTGCCTTTTCTAGATTGTCTGGCTCGCGTCTAGCAATACGTCCAAAGAAAGACAGCATCATTTTCAAACACACCACTGATAGACGAGTTGTAATATGGAGCTCTTCCAGTATCGATGCATTCGTCCTTCTGGCTGTCCAAGGCACACGCAGCAGCTTTCTCCAACACCACATCTCGAATGCATCGATCCTCTAGGCACGCATTGTTCACGTTTCAGCCCCATATAGGAAAACGGAGAATACCAGGGCTTCCGTCAACTGCTTTTTTGAGTTTATTGATATACCTCAATCTCGCCGAATCTTCTCCAAACGGTTCATTGTTTCTTTGGCCATTTGAATCCGGCGACCAATCTCAGGTCTGCAACTGCCGTTGTTGGAGATAAGCGGGCCGAGGTATACAACGTCATCTATCAGTTCAAGCTCTTGCATCTGTGTGACCAATATTAAAAAGTAGATATATTTTTAATAATATGTATTACATTTACATTTTAAGTAATATTATGAGTTTTGTATAAGTGGTTATTTTATGTTGTGTATAATTTTTATGTGACAACATTTACAATCACAATATTATGTGGAAGCCTCTAATTAGACTTTATGATATGTATTTATAAAACAATTGTATCTTATCAATTTATGAACGTCTATTGGCTTTTCAATGAAATAAAATGAAATAAAAGAAAAATAAGAAATTTTCTCATAAAAACGTGTGTTTCGTAAAAACGAAAATTCTGTCCCTTTAATAGTAATATAGACTGGGTCACTAGGTAGATCTAATACCTGTATGCAGAGACAAAACTTGAGGTGAGGAAAGCACATTCTAATTTCAAATGCAGAAAATAACCCGAAGGTGAAGGCAATAGAATGTACTTTCCTCACCTTAAGGTTTGTCTCTGAATACGGGTATAAGTGTTATAGTTGATACTAAACTATCCTTTACATTTCATATTCAAAACGTTGTCAGTAAATCTTAGAAACATCTTGGATTTATTAACAGAAGCACAACTGTAATAAAAAAAAATGATTGCCCTTAGAACTATCTTCTGTTCCTAAGTTCACCCGCACCTAGATAATTCCTGTGATATCTGGACTTTATAAGGCGGAATAGGTGCTAGTCCGCAACAGTAAGGATTGTCTCCATTTTCAAAATTAAAGTAACGATTTTTTTCATTAAAAAAATATTGGAATATTTTTAAGTTTACAATGAAAAATGTTCTGAAGTTTCGCGAGCTGAATCACGTGCAAATAAATAATATATGAAAACTTCACTTATCAATTCGAATGACGCGTATTTTTTTATACCTTCAATTATTAGGATTTGTACTTAGAACCGGAAAAGATTTTAATAAAATAAACACATTAAAATATCTTTACACATCTCTAGTTAGGAGCCAACTAGATTATAATTCTCCAATATGGTCACCTTATCAAATCAGTTTCTCAGATTCTATTGAGAGAATTCAAAATAGATTTATTAGATATATTAATTTTAATATGGGTTTTTCCACTAATCAATTAAATTATAACAAAATTTTAGACTCTCTTAAATTAACTAAATTGCAAGAACGAAGAACATCGACCGATCTTACGACTTTATATAAAATAATAAAACCAATGTTTGATACCCCTGATCTACTGAAATTGATTTCATTCTATGTACCACCTAGATTAAGCAGAACATCTACAATATTTTATTGTCAAAATTCTCGAACGGTAGCTCAATATAACTCACTTATTGTTAGATTACAGAATACCGGGAAAGAATATGCATCACATTTTGATATATTTAGTTTATCTCTGCCTAACTTAAAAAATAAAGTGACCAACATATTTTTATCAAAAAGAGCAAATCATCATTAGAAGATTGGGTTGGAATAGTTATAATTTGATTGATTAATGTATTTTGTTATTGTATAATTTCTTTAAAATATATATGTATTTCAAGTAATTAATAATGTGTACAGTACGAGTATAATTATATTTCATGCTCGATTTTTTAAAAATGTTTTTATTTTTATGCACTCTTTATACCACATGGCAGAAATGCCGTTTATAAATAAATAAATAAATTATGTAAACTACTGTATGTACGTGTTTTCTTTATAAAAAATGCAGCGTTAGTCACATATCGCTAATTTTATTTTTCAACAACCTTTTAAGTATCTATTCTGCATCTCTACTATATAAAAAACAGTTTTGTGCAATTCCGACAAAAAACGATTTTATTCCGTTTTCAAAATGCAACTCAGCTGATTGTAGGCGATATGTTTTTTTCCTGACAAACTGAATGGATACGTTTTTCAAACAGAAGTGAGTGTAATTAATAATTGAAAAGGACTATTTTAAAACAAACCATTTTTTTCCCTTTATTAGGGCCTTCTACCAAAATTTGATAACATCGGCCAAAAACAAGTTACATTAATTTACAATAAACATTAGAACAACATCAACTGAAAGGAATAATAATATAGATACAAACAATATACAACAAAAATATAAGTACAAAAATACTCGTAATATCAAAATATTTTATTTTATTTATTTTATTTTTTCAAGAATTAACGGTACAAGTACCTTTTACATTACATACATATATAATTATTTACAGTGGAGTATATACAGTAACAACTTTTTCAATGCTTACTTAGAAAGAACATAATTAAAATTTTGATTCCACACTAAAATGTTTTACAAGTAATTGTTTATAAGCTGGAAATTTTAATAAAAATATGTAACCTAAATCCGAATGTTTATTACCCAGCGCATGTAGACGATTCAGTACTGAATTGCTAGAATATATTTAGATATGATTGTTGCAGTGATAAAGTTGAACTAGCTTAGTGACTCTAACTGGTACTTTAAAACCAATAAGGGCCAAAATTTCAGGGCTGTCCATTTCTGAATTAACGATTTTAAATAGAACTAATAAATCATTAATAGTTCTCCTGTCCCTTAATTTAATCAAATTTAATATATTTAATTAATAATCATAGCTACGAAATTAATTACGTATTCCTAATTTAAAATTAACATATCTCAAAAACTTATTCTGAACTCTTTCTATGGTAATTTGGTGAGAGGCATAATAAAGGCTCCATATTGTAGAATTATACTCCAAGATGCTTCTCACCAATGAAGTGTACAAACTTTTTTAAGTGTTTATATTTTTAAAGTCTTTAGTGATGCGCAAAATAAACCCAAGCGTCTTCAAAGATCTACTACTAATATCATTAATGTGACTGATAAAAGACAATTTCTGATCAAAAATCACACCCAAATCCCGCATCTCAGTAACTGAATCTAATGCAGTGTTACCGATTGAGTAGTAAAATAAAATAGGATTTTTTATCATGAAAAATTTCATGATATGGCATTTTTTTTTGTGTGCAATTGAAGGTTGTTAATAGAACACCATACAGATAACTTATCTAAATTATTAATTGTAATAATAAACATATAACTAAACTAGTAAAAATTTCAACATAAATTGAAATAGGCACTAACAGAAAAACCCACCAAAACCTGATGGTGCCTATTTAAGAGAAAAGAGAAACTTACAGTAAAATATTAGAAGGAAGATGGAACTTAATAACTAGGAAAATAACAAGAAAATAATCAAATTATAAACAAACGTAATCTTATATTAATGATAAATTAGAACTATTCAAATCAAAATAAAAAAATAAACGCAAAGAAGTAATGTGGACGTTAAAATATTTTACATTTTAACATTTGAACTAATAAAAATACGAAAGAGATTAATTATTTGAATTAGTTTTGATTTAAATTTTTGGTGAAATTATGGATGAAAAAAACAAATTTATATAGATTCTTTTTAAGGAAGAGCATGTATCACAAATTTCTTATTTGTAGTGACGGAAAATTGTGTCCTAATATGTAGTTTTGTCTTATTTATGTATTTGAAAAATCACATATGCAAAATTACAGACTGATATTTTACTTAAGAGACTAATGATAAATCAAAAAAGCAGCGAAGAAGTGCGGTATAGCGGAATACTTAAGCGAGCTTTTTTAAAAAAATATTTAGTTGATTAGTTTTAGTATTTAAATGTAATCTTTCAATTCCATCTTCTGAAGAAGGCAGCGTGTAGTTGCCGAAACTAGTCGGTTGTGTCAGTAAAAAGTGGTTTATAAAACAAAGTAACTTTAATTTATTATGAAAATAAAACTTTGTTATTAGTGTTACACAATTTGTATTATTTTAGAAGAACACTATTACAGTTTCGGGAGTGCACTCCTCTCATCGACGGGTGATGTAAAACTAATGTAGTAAACACATAATATTGTTCACATTGTCATAGAATTTAAACAAAAAATAAACAAATTTATCAGTGAAACTTAAAACATGGCTGTTTATTCCACTTATCTAAGATGTAAGCATATATATGGATAGTTATCCAAAGTAACACTCATAACAAAGTTTAATAATAATGTTTGAGTATGTCCAAATGCTTGCAGACTGGCTGGATTTCCTCCCTAGGGAGTTATTCATATTTAAATTTATTTCAACAGGGAGGGAAAACATTTTTGAGAAGGGAATATGGAAGTCTAGGCATTTACAGGGCTTGTGACCTGTCATTGGCTGGTTTAAGTGGCCACATTACACAATGTGTAATATTCACCATTCTGCCCATGTTTGAGCATCCACATTTCCTCAACTCTTCCATCTGTTGACTTTTGTTAAGTAAAAGAGCTGAAACGTTTATCACGTGGGTGAGATTCATCCGGCTGTTCGTAAAGTGGCCACTTAAACCAGCCAATGACAGAAAACCATAAAAGTTAAACTTAGCGTTAAAAAAATGAGAAATAAATTTAAAAATTGATTTTTAATTTTTTTTTAATTTTATCAATTTTTTTAATATTGTATTATTAATAAGTTTCATAAAAGTTACATGTTTTAAAAAAAATCTTTACACATCTACTTTTACACATCTACTTAATATTATCTTTGTTACTCTCCAAAAAAGAGACTAATTCTTGTGCTTGGAGAGTGACTTACACTGTTGTATTTGTTTATTGTTTATTATAAGAGTTTATATAATTTTAAATTCGAGTACATGAGAAAAAATAAAAACCTAGGATATAAAGAAAAAACATAAAACAATAATAATTGATTGATGTATTTGCGTTTATTATTACACAATCATTTATACAATATACTTAAATGTATATTTAAATGCACAAAAAAATCGAAAAGAAATTTCCTTTTTCGCAGTAAAGAAACAAATAAAACATATTTTTTAATTCTTATAATTATAATGGGGTTGTAAATGTTTTTTTTTTATTAACCTTAATGAAGATAGTGTGTTGTTGAAATTTTTAGGTGTAACATTAGTTGTGTCTGAAAAGAAAATGTTTTTTAAAAATATTTATGCGTCATTTAATTTCTATTGTAATATTTTTTTCTTTTTACTAGTGTATACGGAGTGACTTTACAAAGGCACGCTTTTTTTTTGACATTGTATTTGGCAATATCGGCCTCGTGGTGCAATGGTCAGCGCATTTGCCTACCATGCAAGTAGTCTCGGGTTCGATTACCGGCCTGGTCGATATAAAATATTATTTAAAAGGGTGATTTAACACTAGAATATTTTATATTCCCTAAACTTGTACCCTAAGCGTAAGACTGATCACCTTACCTTCATGTAACAAGAATGATCAAGATACGCTGCGATTGGTGTACCAATGCAGTGGCCTATGCACCATAAGTGCGGAAAGGGAACGATATAGTAATATATAGAAAAGTATAGTTGACGTTTAATTTAGGTTTATTTGAAAATGTCGTATTTTGGTTTTAGTGGCTGTCGTTTTTTGAAAGAAATCAACCAAAAAATTAATACTAAATTAATGAATTCAATCGCTTAAATTTTGTAAAAACGTATTTTTGAAAGATTTTTTTTTAAATACAATCAAAACCATATATCAAAAACTGGCCCGAGATGTTAGAGATTAGACGCTAGGTTCTATATGTATGATGGAGGCTGTAATTTTGAAGTTTTATGACGACATAAATCACCCCCTCCCCTATCCTTCCAGCGATCGGCAATAAACGGGCACCATTAACTTTTCAATCAAGTAAAAAATCTGGCCTACGGATTTACACGCATCGAAAACTTATCCACATCATAAAGAAAATATACATTTCTATCCCAACATAATGGAGATTTTTAGATATTTATTTTTTTATTGATTATCTTCCTTCATTCCGTGCCTCGTATTTGAGGATGGCGATCACGCCTGACTCCAGGCATGGCTCATCTGTGGACAGTCTTTCTCCGTCTGGAACGGTCTTGGGCTCTTCTGTAGGCATTTGTCAGAGATAATTCTGGTACTTCAGCCAACAAGCCGCTCCATCTTGTCGGTTGACGTCCACGCGGCCTTGTCACTTCGACACATTCCAGGAGGATAGTTTTGTCCAAACTATTGGAATCCTCTGTAAATATGTTCAAAGAACTGCAGGATTAATTTCTCGCACATGGATGTTAGTCTTTCTCTTATGTCTAGTTCCTGGAGTATAAATATATTTGTACGCCTGGCTCTCCACAAAATCAGCATTAATTTATTATACAAAGTGTGTTCAGAAACGGGAATTTTAAAATTTCGCGGGTTTGTAGAGTCCGATTGTCAAATTAAAAATAAAATATGTTGGTATATATGCTTCTGAAGTATGCTTAAAATTTTCAGCTTGTTTGTTTTGTCGGTGGTAGCCGCTCAGGTTAGACGTGTTCGGCGTGCTCGGCGATTTTTGTCTTGGCGATCCAGAATGCCTGCATTGGGACGATTGAGCCTTAGTTTCAACGTCATATCCATAAACTCATCTTTTGACACCTGTTATAACACGTTTCAGTAATTCTGCATTGTCGTTGACTTCATTTAGTGACACCTGAGCAACTTCAAATCGCTGCTGTTTTTGTTTAAAATTCAACAATTTTGGAACAAATTTTGCCGCCACGCGTTTCATACCCAAAACATTCGAAAATATTTCAAATTTTTTCACGTTTTCATCGGTTGTTGATGTGCTGGGGCGTCCGGGCAGTTCGTCATTCAACGTCTTCACGGCCATCTTGGAAACGCTTATACCACTCGTAAACTCTTGTTTTACTCATAACAGACTCACCATAGTCTACTCTCCAAACCCGCGAAATTAAAAAATTCCCCTTATTTTCTGAACACATCTAAGCCAATTGCAACATTTGTATGAAGACAATACAAGAAACTGAACAAAAAGATCATAAAACTATGTACCAATGACAAAAAAGGGTAGTGAAATAATGGTATACAATTAATTTAATAATATGATCAACATAATAAGACTTTGAGATAACCCATGCCATCGTTTAAATCCATTTTCATCCCACACAGTGTTTATCTCGAAGAGATTTACGAAAATCCGGAAGATCTCTCCTAAAGATCTTGTAAGATCAATCGACTAATCTACATATTTTGGACATTGGGGCATAAAAACAAAAGTTGCTCTTAGAAGATTTAATAAATGGCAGATTTTGACTTCTCGTGACACGGTCGGGAACATGAAAAGAAATTGATTGCAACAGAAATGATTGCTTATAGCATTAAGACGGAATTATATGACGGAATATTTATGCCACTATTGTTTTTATCCCGTGAAATTGGTGTTTAACTGAATAAAGAACTTCAGCCCTACGGGAAATTCGTTACAAAAAATGTTTTCTTGCGCGCGGTAAAAATTAAAGCATTAAATTGTAAGGTAAAATTTCTTAAAAATGTACTGAAAAAATAATAATAAATATTTTAATAAAAACGCACTACTTTGAATGACGTCACTGGTTCATATAAACCATCCAATGATATGAGAGCTTTCAAGGATATCCGATTTGGTCACCGTAAACGAACCAATCGAAAGAGCTGTCATAGAACAACCTCTGACGTCACACTCGGAGTTATTTAAGAAATATAAAACTTAAAAAATCATAGCGGTGATAATACGATATATATAAAAAAAAAGATATACGAGTACATGAGAAAAAAATAAAAACATATATAAAGAAAAAAACATAAAACAATAATATATTCATACTTATTAAAATTTAATGTAGTTCTTACACGTGTTCAAAAAATTTCTTTAGATTAACTTTTAAATTTATTTATTGATATATTATTTTTAATCGTTTTTAGTTCATTGGGGAGATAATTATAATTTTTGACACCTTTAAAGACAAAGCTATTTTGACCATGACGTGTGTGGAATTTAGGAATTTCAATATTATTTTGGAATCTGAGTGCCTTATTCATCTCAAATTCTATTTTTATTTTTTTTATAACTGTAAAATAGAATTTATTTTATAAAGAGTGTCTACTGTATGAACCTTTAATATTGTATATGGACTTTCTGTATTGAATGTTGAGAGGTTCTCTAAAATTACTTCAATAATTAATCTTTGTAATATTTTAAGAGGGTTTAATATATTGGTATATGCACCACCCCATCCAACAATATTGTATTAAAACAAAGATTGTACAATTGAGTCATAAGCTATTTTTAAATTATTGATTATCAAAATATTCTTTAATCTTATTTGCATTTTCTAATTCGTTTAACTAGTTCACTTAGATGGTCTTTTCATTTCAAGTTTTGGTCTTTGTATACACCAAGATATTCAATTTTATCTGTTGTATAAGTACTGAACAACTTTTCCTTTTATATTTTTCTGTTCATGTTTAACTTCTTAAATAAATAAATGCAACGGGCGCAAGCCGAAACCACCCGTCACACGTTTGTCGTTAAACTAAAAACCAAACCAAACATTTGGAACGCCTTTGTTCAAGAAAAAGAACCAAGAAATATTTTTTTCTCAATTGGTCTGGGTGTTGTGGTGTATTTTCTACTACCTCCTTCCATATACCCTCTATCTCACCTGCTAACAAGCCTCAAAATAGAGGCTTGGCGGGTTATTCCTTAAAAAAAATATTAAAAAACCACGGTTTGTTAATTCAATCAATTCTTCTTTCTTCTCTAACTCATATAGCGTCCATGCCGCTCGACTGTGAAATCATCTCCCATCTACCATCAAAGATGTTACTACAGTATCTCTGTTTAAATCAAGTCTGAAGAAACATCTACTTTCTCTTCCTTAATCTCTCCTCCTTTCCTCTTTTCTCTTTTTCCTTTTTCCCATTGAGTAAAAGTATTGACTTAAGGTTACTTATTAACAAATACATTTATTTCTATCTTTATATATCTTAAGCTTTTTAATCTTTATTTTCGATTGAACATGTTTTGTAACTTGACATTTAAAAATAATACTTTTATTTTATTGGTTGGTTGGTAGAAATTGCCATTTGGCAATAAGCCCGCCAATGTACAAATAAAATTATGTACAAAAAGTTGAATAAACAAAATTAATTGAAATTAAAATATTTTTTTATTTTTTTTGTTTTAGTAGAGATCAAACCGACAGGAAGGACTCTTGGTCTTGGAAACCGTTTTCGGTCATGTGGAGTGATCGATTTCACTGTAGAACTGTATTTCTTATCCACCTGGACACGGACAAAATACTGTTCATAGGGCACTGATAAATCTTGACCCATTTCAATGACAATGTCGTAAAGCGCGAATCCGATTCGGGCATAAAACAAAAATTGCACATTTCCGTGTAGACATTAAGATGCATAAAATTTTGCATATAAAATAAAAATGTCTGTAAGGCATTATTAATTCGGGCGCACACCACGGGGGGTGGGTGGCGCTAGTACCGTCCCACATTCCAAATTTAAATTTAAATTTGAATTTTTGAAATGTTCCACCCAGCCGCGTTCTAATTGTGGCCATAAAAATGAAAAATGGCCAAAGTTGGCCGATTTGTGTACCAATATACCACTACTATAGATGGGTAATGTTACATTTTTTGCTGATGTTATATTTTGTTAACTAAAACGCCTTGTGTCTGAAAGGGTAAACATAGATCATTGAACTGTGTATCTTAACCCTTTATTGCCTAGCAACGAAATATTCATTTATTTTTTAACGTGATTGCAAAATTAATCAAATCTTAATCATTTTTCTGTGTCTGGGTGGAGGAAGAATACAGTTCCTCAGTAAAAGCACTCCCTCTACATACCACACAACCGTTTTACAGACCAAAGGTCGGATTGGTGTATACCAATTTTTTTAGACAGATTGACGAGTTCGCAACCTAAAAATATTAAAAAAAAAAATTTTTGTCAGTATATTTAGAATGTTTTCAGACTGTGTTATTTGATATACATATTCTGTGTACAGGCAGTTCTGTGTGTGAAATGGAGCCAGCACCCTGGACGAGCGTTTGCAACTCGATGACTGCTCTCAGACAAAAATCCTGAAAAATAAATAGAAAGGGGATAAGTCCATCTCGTGGTGTAGTGGTTGATGCATTCGCTTATTATGCTTGTGGTCTTAGGTTAGATTTCTGGCAGGGTGTACATGAAATATCGGTTTTAATGAACACGAACCTGAACACGAACGTACAAAAATTATGACTAAGAGTGATGCGATGTCCTCCCACTTTCTTATCTGATACATCGTTCCAATTCATGAAGATACTAGACATTAGACAATTTTTTTAAAAAGAGTCATTGACACATTTTTAGTCATGCTGCTACAAGAGTAGAACCCAGCAGAATGCTCGTACGAGGTTTTCCTGTAATTTTAATTATTTAATTCCAAAAACACGTACGACGTTTGCTCAGAGTAATTTCTCTTTTGTGGACCCAAGAGTGTTCAATGTCCTGAATATTTAGTGGTCCAAAACGAAAGCTATTTTCAGGAGGTGTGTAAAAGTCTAGATTTTGTCTAATGGAAGAGACCATTGCAGGAGACTGCTGCGAGATATTGTATAGATTTATATAATACTAAGCGTGTTGTCCAGATGCCCTCTGAAATATATATGTATGTTTATGTAATAATATTTTATTTTTATATTTGCTATTATTTAATTATGTACGTGCTTCCACTTTTAATTATGTTGTATCCCACCTCAACACAAGGCCCTTGGCCTCATAGAGTTTGGGATACGGTATTATTGTAATTGTTTGTTATATGTGTGTATTTGTATGAATAAATAAATTAAAATTTAAAAATTGGTCAACACTAAAATATTTTAGTGTTCCTGGACTAGCACCTGAAGCGGGAAACTGATCACCGTACCTTCCACAGTACAAAATGATCTAGATAGTCTGGAATTCGAGTGATAATGCTGTGGCCTATGCACGACTAAGTGCGGATAATGAAATTATAATATTTTGAGACTTTTAAAAAAAAAATACTGTTTTATATTGTTCAGAGGTTATTTGCTTCTTATTTAATTATTTATTCGATTATTTTTTTCCCTTATAAACAAAGATAATAATAAAATAACGTGACCTCACTGAGGTTACCCGTGCCAAAGACACTTAACGAAATACCTTTTTAAAATATTTTACATGTGAGAATAAACAAAGATACTTGACAAAATGATCAAAAAGTTCATATTTAATTTATGGACAGCTATATTATTTATATTATAAAACGTACAGTAAAATCACAAAAACTAAACTTAAAAGGTAATAAAGAATGTATGTAGATGCCTAGACTTCTATATTACCTTCTCTTAAATGTTCTTCATCTCTGTTGTAAAATGTTAATATAAACAGCTCCCCAGGGAGTTGAATCCAGTCCTTGTCTACAAAAATTTGGACAAACTCAAAATATTGTTGATAAATAACCTGGTCCATGAAGAAGTATAGAAATTGAAAAAATTATATTTTCAGGCGTTTCCTTGTATGTAAGTGAAATAATTCAATTAGATGAATCTCACCCGCATAAATAAAGGTTTCAGCTCTTTAACTTCACAAACATCAACAGATGAAAGAATTGAAGGAATATAGATGTTCAAATATAGGCAGAATGGTGAATGTTACACAGTGTGTAAAGTGGCCACTTAAACCAGCCATTGACAGGTCATAAGCCCTGTAGATGCCTAGACTTCTATATTACCTTCTCTTAAATGTTCTTCATCTCTGTTGTAAAATGTTAATACAAACAGCTCCCCAGGGAGTTGAATCCAGTCCTTGTCTACAAAAATTTGGACAAACTCAAAATATTGTTAAACAGATATAGTGTATAAACTCAGAACTAATAACAGATTTCCACAAAGTATACAAAGTTAGTAAAGAAAACATATATCATATTAAATAAATACATATAAAAATATTATTTTTATGTACTCGTAAATATTCTTCAATAATCAAAGAATTTTTTTTTTTTAAGAACAATAAGTTATTGTAAATTGGGCGGGATTAGGACAAGAATGCTTGAAGAGAGGATAAGGAGGGGAAGGGAGATGTACATTTTTATTATTATAATGTCTACTAAGTTACATTATACATTTTTAGTGTAAATTTTAAATCTGACAGAGTGATGTTTGTGTAATCTATATCTTTAAATTTTGTATTGTACACTGAATAAGTCCTAGGAAAAAAAACATTTTTAACATACGATGTTTTATTTATTGGTATATGAAACAGGTGGTACCGTCTACAAATCCTGGCTGAGAAGTAATTCCATGAAAGGTGGAGGCAGTGAGAGTTGATTCATAATAAATATCGGTTTTGTATTTAAGGTACTTTATAAATTAGTTTTGAATATTTTCTATTCTTGTTATATATATGGCATACTGGTTGATATTGATTTTCAAGTTATTAAGATTAAAACGGAGTAGATTTGAAATATTAATTACTAAAAGTTACACATTTTACCACCATATAATTTATCAAAAGAAATTCACAATTTAGTTAAAATTGGTTAAAGGCCCTGGGTGCAGGTTAGACGGAAGATCAAGAAAAAATGCGGCGAGCGATGTCCTTTCAAGTGTCATATAGAACCTCGTATAGAGTGAAGTTAGGTTCATATCATTTTTGCCAACTGAAAAAGGCGTTCTAGTGTTGGCAACCTGATAGTGTTTATTCAAGTACTTCGCTCTTCGCTACAAAATTAATAAACATTTTCTAAAATCAGTGCAAATTAAATGTTAGACGTCATTGTAAAAAAGTAATAATAAAATAATTTAATAAATAAGATACAAGATATATTTATAAGGTCATCGGTTTTAAGGTTCACCTCTTAAAACGTTTCTACTGGAGGTTTAAATAGACATGAGGAAAATCCTCGGGTGAAGTCATAAATTTTATACTGATGATGAAATAAAGTTTGAAGTTTATTTCTTGTTTAAAAACTGTTCTTAAAACATGTTTTTAACTGTTAGAATTTATTTTCTTAGTTATATGAAGTTCTATCGTAGAAATTAATAATACTTTTATAATCAACATTTCATTGCAGGTGAAGTGAAAAACAAATTGATAAAATTTTCAAACTTTTGTTTTATCAGTTTTGACTTTATAAGCTATTATATTTTTAGTTAGAAGATTCAGAGTTACAGAAAATTAAATAAAAAACGTATTTTCTTACACGTATTAAAAAATATTTATATCGTGGTAAATCTGAAAACAATAGAGAAATATCACTTTAAAAAAATTAAATTAATAAGGGTCTATGAAATACTGTCGAGTAAAAAAATAATAAAATAATAAAAATATACGCAAATGTTAACAATTATTCTTTTCTCAATTGAAATTCTAATTTATTTTATTTTTTTGTCACACTTAATGTTTATATTTATTGCATTATTTATGAAAACTTAATTGGTCTTTTTATGTTGAAAAATTTTTGTTTTTAGCACTTATTATTACTGTATGTTTTCAGAATAAAATAAAATAAAATAAAATAAATAAAATATACTACTTATTACCAGTATTGAATATATTATTTAATTTATAATTTTGAATTCCTACGAAAATGGTCCATTGCATTTGGCCTCGCCCCCTAATACGTCACAATTCGTCAATTAATTATCAATTATCAAAGCTAAACATGTCGCGTTTTTGTAGGGACACATTTTTAATCATTCCTTTTTTAAAGATATTTTTGAAAACATTTCTCGACAATACCCATATAGATTTGGAAAATACCGTCAATTTTTCAAATCCCATTTCATATTTTTACCAATTTTCGTAGTATATGTTTATTTCTTAAATTATTTTTTTTTTCATTTTAAGCAATGATTAATAATAAACATATTGTGACCTCACTGGGGTTACCCGTGCCGAGGACACTAAACGATATTCTTTTTTTATATTTTTACATGTGAGAATATACAAAGAATACTTAATATACAGAGATAATTAACAAAATGTTCAGACAGTTTGAAACACAATGTATTTACGTTTATATTTGATTTATCCATACTCATATTATTTATATTATAAAACGCACAATAAAAGAACAAAAAAAAAACAGTAACTATAATAGAATAGTAAAAGAGAGTTGAAGATAATTTTAGAGAAGGGAACACAGAAGTCTAGGCAACCACAGGGCTTATGACTTGTCATTGGCTGGTTTTAGTGGCCACTTTACACTTTACACACTGTGTAACATTCACCATTCTGCCAATATTTGAACATCTATATTCCATCAATTCTTCCAACTGTTGACGTTTGTAAAGTTAAAGAGCTGAAACCTTTATTTTTGCGGGTGAGATTCATATGATTGAACTATTTTACCTACACACTAGGCAACGCCTGAATATATTTTTCAATTTATATACTTCTTAGACCAGGTGAATTTATCAACAATGTTTTGAGTTTTGAGAACCAGCCAATGACAGGTAATAAACTCTTTAGATGCCTAAACTGCCATATTTCCTTCTCTAAAATGTTCTTCATCTTTGTTGTATTATGTTTATATTAACAGCTTCCTATATATGTTTGGATAATTTATAAAGTGCCATTTTTGTGAAAATCACCTCAAGGGCGCTGTACAATAAATAAATATCCCAGCACGTCTTGCAGCTACAGAGCGCATGGACGGTTGGGATTCTAGTTCCTCGTCTCTAATTATGATATATAATAATTATGATATAAAGGAGCTAGATTACAGCACGTCTTGCAGCTACATAGTAAGAAATCTAGCCTCTATTTACATTTTTATTATTTGACAATGAAGTTTGGACTTTAAGTGATATTTTCAAAAACGAAATAAAAAACAAATTTATAAACATGGAAGTTAGATTACAACAAGTCTTGCAGCTACTGAGCACATGGACGGTTGAAATTCTAGACCCCATTTGCCTAATTGAGATATTTGATAGTTGATAACATTTACATAATATGATAGCTAACATCACAATAAGTCTTGCAGCTACAAAGCGCATCGACGAGTGGAATTTCAGGATTATAGGAATGATTTTAAAAACTTACAATAAAAAAAACACTAAAATAATACATCGAGCAAAGAACTAGTAAGTATGGCAATCAAGTGAACATGTAACAGCATAAAAAGTAAACGATAAAAAACAAAACAAAGATAGCATTCCTTAACTTATTAGTGAGGTTAACAAGATAGTAGACGATACTTGAATTCGAATTGCGTACTGCTAGGGTTTTTGGTAGTACACGAGTACTGAGAATTCTATATAACTCGTTGGTGTGAAGTAGACTCGAGAGTGGCTCGATGATTTGGGGACCGTGTGAGTTGAAGTACTATCTTATGGTGGAGAGGGTTCAGAAGAAATTTCTTCGGTTTCTCTACATGAGGGAGTGCGGATATTATCCATGGCTTTATCCCACTGAGTTTCTCCTGGGTACGCTTGGTTACAGCAGTTTGAAGACTAGAAGGAATGTGTATTTAACAACGCACTTCTTTCGATTGTTGCGCGGTATTATTGACAACCCTGAAATTATGCGGAGCATTAGCTTTTATGTTCCTGATAATTACCTTAGACAGCGTCAACATAGACTGTTTCACATTCCAATATACAGGACCGACCTGCCAATGGTTATGCCTGTTGGAAGGGCTATCTCTATGTTGAACAGTATCACTTTGGACCTTTGGACATTGACATTTTTCGTTACAAGATTCTCTTACTTTTTTAACATATTATTCTTTGGATATTATGTATACTAATGTGTTTTTTTTTATATATACCTAATTTTACCTAATTATTTCTATATGTATGAATTAAAATATTTTATTTTGTAATGTACATATATATGAATAAATAAATGATAAATAAAATGATAAATGAATTAAAAGGGGGTTGAATCCGGTTCTTGTCTATAAACATTTGGATAAACTATTTTTCTCTTTTTCTTAGAATTTTGGTTCTATTGCACACACAGAACTTAATTTCATCATGGTATTCTTCATTTCTATTGAGATTTGTTTTTGTACAAAATATTTTTATTCGTTGATAAAATTGTGGTTTTTTTCCGTCATCCCCTAGGAGCGCTACTTATAACGGTTTTCTCCAGGCCTCTTTGAGGGAGGCGTTACGAGTGCTTTTTTCCTTCCTCGATGCCATCCGTTACCCGTGATTTATGATAGTGTAGTTTAATCAGCCACACCTAGCACACAGTATGGAACGCCTATGCTAATTGAATGAAGTTATGCAGAGAAAAGCTAGTCCACAATAAAAAAAATATATGCTGGTTTTATCGGGTGGCGTAATGGGTAGTAACGTAGGGTCAATTCTAAATTCTGCTAAAAACAACCAGGCCGTTTTTACAGAAGTCTGTAATAATAATGGAGTAGATAGACACATTTATTAAAAAAAAAAAAAAAAAAACAATGCATTCTGCAAATAAATCATATTTTCGTAATTTCAGCATATGTTAATTTGGTTATTCTTTTATTTTTCTTTTCTTTTCTTTTCTTTTCTTTTCTTTTCTTTTCTTTTCTTTTCTTTTCTTTTCTTTTCTTTTCTTTTCTTTTCTTTTCTTTTCTTTTCTTTTCTTTTCTTTTCTTTTCTTTTCTTTTCTTTTCTTTTCTTTTCTTTTCTTTTCTTTTCTTTTCTTTTCTTTTCTTTTCTTTTCTTTTCTTTTCTTTTCTTTTCTTTTCTTTTCTTTTCTTTTCTTTTCTTTTCTTTTCTTTTCTTTTCTTTTCTTTTCTTTTTATGGTCATGTCATACCATACATATGTGCCATAAACTTTTCAATAATTAAAAAGGAATGGCCCACGCTCAGACGCTGTAATCTTTGTGGGCATTTTTTCCAATTCATGTTATACCTTAATTTTAAGATGTATTTTTCTAAAGTGTATTTTTGTAATTTTATTTCTATGTTAATAATATATATATATATATATATATATGGAAAAATAAACAAATTAAAGAATAATAAAATAACCTTCTGAAAATAGTGTTGGTAACGAAATTGTTGATCACTGGCGGCCTGAAGGTTCCAGGTTCGATTCCCGGTGAGGACTTCTTCTTTGCAGCCTCAATCCTGGGGATTGGTGTGCAGCAAAGTCCTGCATCTCTCTCTCTATGATGACCGAATGGAGCTTCTCGCTACTATCCGCGGCCCTGTTATAGGTCCTGTCGGATATACAAATCGAGTAGCTTCCAAAAAAAATGCAAGGCTTTAAAAAAGTTTTGTTATCACGTCGGCAAATTGATAATGTCCAATCAATTAAATCCCAGTCAGTGAAGAATTCACTTCCCTCTTTTCTCAATCCAATGAAGTACATATTATGTGCTTCTGGATAACTTTCTTTCAGCACAAACATGCTAAGGCTACCAGGTTACAGAGAGCTCTTTCAGGCAGCTTTTCTCGTTTGACAACGAGCAAATTTTCCGTGTATGTGGGCACCGCCAAGGAGACTTATGTCCTCAGATGCGGTGTGCGGTAATGGTGGGCAAGCTGTAATAATCACCTTCTGAAAATAGTGTTCACAAAATTGTTGATCGCTGGTGGCCTCCGTGGTAAAGTGGTTAACGCTTGATCGCACGCAAGGTTCCGGGTTCGATTCCCGGTGAAAACTTCTTCTTCGCGGTCTCAATCCTAGGGATTGGTTTGCAGCAAAGTCCTGCATCTCGTATTCCATTGGTCTTTATTATCTGCAGCCCTCTTCAACTCGGTATATGAGGCCCAGTTCAAATCCTTGCACACTTGCTGCAAATACTCCTGTCTGAGGCGCCCTCTGTAATTTGTGCCCTCAGACATTTCCTCTATTATGTCATGCAGGTGACCCTCATGGCATATAATGTGGCCGATTCATTGGGCTCGCTTGGTGAGAAGACAAAAAATAAATGTGATTGTTTTAAGCCTGGGTATTCTGTGTTGTAATTTACTACTGTAGTTGGGCCTCCTGGACCGTTGTGGTGCAAATAAAAAATTACATTTTAAAAATAAATAAAATAATGACGGCATTTCTTGTTTTTTCATTTTTTAGTACAAATTTTTAACGAACTCTTCTTTTAACCTGTCTGTATTTTAGTTGGCTGGAAGGCATTGCTTTTAGCAATAAGTCCGCCGAATTACTACTTCCATGTACTTCACTAACTAACTAACTAACTAACCATCACTCCATTTCCCCGGAGGGGTAGGCAGAGAGGATAGAACGCCACACCACTCTGTCCTGGCACACTTCCTTTGCTTCCTTCACATTCATACATCTTCTCATGCACGCACGTCGATTATTCCGACTTTTCACATGACCACTTTCAAGAATTTGTTGTACTTGATCATGCCATGTCTTTCTCGGCCTTCCTCGACTTCTACAACCAGACACATTCGCATCATAAATCTTTTTAGCCGATCTTTCATCATTCATTCGCTCCACATGACCGAACCATCGCAAAAGACCTTTCTTAATTTTGTCGATAATGCTTAACTCAGCCTTGCATTCTGCTCTAATTTCGACATTAGGGCACCTATCATACATTGTTTTTCCGCACATTCGCCTGAGGGATCGCATTTCAACAGCATTCAGTCTACTTTCGTCCCTTTTTTTCCAACTCCATGCTTCGCTTCCATACATTAGGGTTGGTACCAGAACTCCATTATGAACTGCTAATTTAGCCTCTTGCGATAGACGCTTATTTGTTACGACAGACTTTAAGGCACCATTAACTCTGTTACCGGCACTAACCCTCCTTTCAATATCCTTGTCCATATTTCCATCTCTAGTAAACATACTACCCAGATATACAAATTCTTCGACCTGTTTCAAACTATCTCCATTTACTACAATCTTACATTCAGTCATAGTTACATTTCTTTCAAAGACCATGACGTTCGACTTTTGCACATTCATTAGCAAATCACTCTCCTTGCACACTTCGTAAACCTTTGTAACCAAGGATTGCAGTTCCTCTTCGCTGTCAGCTAGGAGGACTGCGTCATCGGCGTACAGAAGGCAACTGACAGTTAGATTACTCATTTTCGCTCCCACATCCATACTTTTTAATTCTTCCATACTTCAAATAAATAAATGAATTAATATAATCTTTATCGTTTTATTTTACTTTTGATATTCATTTTGAGACTCGATTTATGTTAACACCTAATTGATGCATGACATGTAAGGCTAATACAAACTACAGGAGTCCCAAACATATTTTTTTAAACACTACGCAACGAAGTGGATTTTTCTTCATTTAATTTCCTTTGTAAGAGTTTTCGTCTATAATAATACAACATGAAAGAGTGAAAAAAAATACATGCATGAAGTTGTATAATCGCTTTCAATTGAACTTTACGTCCCGTGAAATTGGGTAGTAAAACAATCCATTTGAATATTACTTATCACTTGTGTTACAATATAAAATACATATGGGAATCTGTGTCACCGGCTGAAATCTCGGGGTGGGGTTGTGAAAGTTTTTTCAGCCCCTCGAATTGGGGAAAGTTTTTCGCCTTTGAAATATTGTCGCAAAGAATCTAAATATTTATAACATATTTTTATGGAGATCGCATCCTTCCCGATTCGAGTTTTTAGTGTCTGAATTTTTATGACCTTGTTTTGTCGTGCATTATCAAAATATACATATTTGTATGTAAACATATCCGGTTTATTAATATTCTGGGAGGAATACATTTACTAAATGTTATTAAATATTTGTAAATAACCACTTACCGACTTTTCTATGCCTACCGGTTTCAAAACGTACCGGTCTCTTTGTCAGGACACTAATTAAACCAACATGCAAAACCATATGGAGTAAATGGTAACCTGACAAGGGCAATTGCGTCACTGTATAAGGACAGCACAGCGTGTGTGAAGGTAAATAGGTCATTCACATCGTGGTTTAATATTCCGAAAGGAATCAGACGGGGATGTGTAATGTCACCACGGTTGTTCAACATATACATCGATAACTGTATGAAAGAACTGAAAGATTTAAGAATGGGAGCAAAAATGAGTGGTGTAACTGTTAACTGTCTTCTGTATGCGGATGATGCCGTGCTTCTTGCTAGCAGCAAAGAAGTCCTTCAATTCTTGGTAGCAAAAGTCTACGATGTATGCAAGAAAAGCGATTTGCTTGTGAATGTTGATTAATCGAAAGTGATGGTTTTTGAAAGGGACGAAAATATAACTAAATGTGAGAACAGCGTGAACGGAGATATTCTGAATCAGGTAGAAGAATTTGTGTACCTGGGAAGTACGTTTACTAGGGACGGAAAGGCCGAGAAAGATATTGAAAGGAGGGTGAGTGCCGGGAACAGGGTGAACGGTGCACTAAAATCTACTTTGGCAAACAAACGTTTATCGCAGGAGGCTAAACTAGCAGTTCACAACGGAGTTCTAGTTCCAACTCTAATGTATAGGAGCGAAGTATGGAATTGGAAAAATAATGATGAAAGTAGGTTAAATGCTGTCGAAATGCGATCCCTCAGGCAAATGTGTGGTAAAACGATGTATGATAGGTGTACAAATGTCGAGATCCGTGAAGTGTGTAATGCTGAGACATGCATTGTTGACAGAATCAAGAAAAGGGTGCTGCGTTGGTTTGGACTTGTAGAGCGAATAGACAGCGAAAGAACGGCTAAAAGGATCTACGATGCAAATCTTGATGGATGCAGAAAACGAGGAAGTCTGAGAAAGACATGGCACGATCAAGTCCATCAAATACTTGAAGATGGACATGTCAAAAGTAGGAATAATCGGCGTGCGTGCATGAGAAGATGTATGAATGTAGAGGAAGCGAGGTCTGTATGCCAAGGTTGAGTGTTACGGCTTTCTATCCTCTCTGCCTACCCCTACGGGGAAACGGCATGATGGTTTGTTGTTGCAAAACCATCAATTGACCTTCACCGTAGTTTATGCACAAAAATATAAAACCAACACGACATTATTTTTAATTAGCACATACTCTGATTAGGACAAACATGCGCCGATTAGATTATAAAAATGTTTTATGTTGTTTAAGAAATAGTTGAAAAAAGGGGATGAAGAAAAGGGCACGATTTTAATAGGTCAATGGTGACCATTACCACGGAACATCGTATAACGGGCTATATTGAAAGGTTGTTTTATTATTTTTGGTTAAGGTTAAGGTTGTATATTATTTGAAGAGACGGGTACGTCTCAAAACCGGTAGACATAAAAATGTTGGTAAGTGGTTATATACAAATATTTAATGGCATTTAGTAAAATGTTTGACGACAAAGTTAATGCTTTAAATATGAATACTATTTGGAATATATCTAACTTCTATGTAAAAGTTATTCAATGTACGGCATAGGAGCGATAACTTGTTAACCATAAAGGAATTACGTAAATATTTTTTTATTTTTTTATTTCTAAATCATACAACACAAAGTATTTTACAAGTATTATACGTTGAATTACATTTCCAGAAGTTACAAAAACTCAATTCGGGACATAAATAATATTAGCATTTAGAAAATAACACTTATTGAGAACAACAAAGAAACAAAGCAAGTTTAGCACCTTTATAACTAAGTATAGCACAACAATATACACGCCTAAAACCTTTTCTTGTACAAGCAGAATTAATATATAAATAAAAAAAACGCTTTTAAGAATAAAAAAGAAGTGAATCTACTAAGGGAGATAAGATCATTAACATCACATGCCATGCAGATGATGCTGCCATGGTGACGATGAGAACATATCCATCTCAGTTAGTAAACATCTGGATGCCTAAGAAATGTCGTATAGTACAATAAACACATGATTATTGCAAACATAATTCGGATGTACAAAACGTGTGTCAGACCAAATCATTGTGTATACAACAGAGGCGAGGATAGATAGAGAAAAATAAAAAAATACAAAAAACCTAGTAGAAAAACTAAACAGAAAAATCAAAGAACTGCTCAGAACCTCAAGAGATAAAAGTACTAAAGGCAATCGCATGAAAACCCAAAAGAGGAAAATCTAGAGTCAAGAAGTTAGACGGGTTTGCGATACCCATTGCATAGTAAATAGATTATGGATAGGTTCCCGGGCACGCTTGGAAGGTTCCGGGTTCTTTTCCCGGTGAGAGCACAAAAATTAAAATGTGATTTTTCTCAAGCCTGGGTGTTCTGTGATGTAATTCACCACTGTAATTGGGCCTCCTGGCCTGTTGTGGTGCAAAAATAAAATGAAATGTAAAAATGGAATGAAATGAAAAACACTTAAATTTGTCTTTCTTGCTTACCGTAACACTTTATTTACTGTGTTTGCTTTACAGAATTTATTTCGTAAGCTTTTATCTTTGCATTTTTTGTTTATAAGCTCACTGTTTTTTCTTGCATACCTTTGTTATTATTGTTTTTTTTTTTTACTTTGTAAAACTGTTTATTATATCCTTTCTAACTAATTTCACAATTTTTCTCTGTATATTCTGTATAGTTAAGCATGTTAGCGTGTATTTTATTTTTATTTTTTGTAAATGTCTTTTGGGCGTAAATGAACAAAATAAATAATATAAATAAATACATCCTTAATCTGAAGGTTGGTTTTCCTATCGTTGTTCTGATTAACATTGACCCACCCCGTCTTTGCGATGGTACCAGATTAGCAGTCAAGATATTACTAAACGATGTTATCGAAGCAACAATTTTAATAAACCAGCCATGACAGCCCTTTAGATGTCTATTATTACCTTCTCTAAAATGTTCTTCATCTCTGTTGTGATATTTTAATACTCGTATTATCAGCTCCCCGGGGAATTGAATCCAGTCCTTGTCTACAAAAATTTGAACAAACTTAAAATATTGTTAATTTAAATAACAACACGGTATCACTCTAACAATATTACAGTTTTGTGGAAAATCTCCTACAACATGGTTTCTCACAACATCATTCTCATGGATACCATCTCGAACTTCTCTCGTGGCATGTAGGATTAGATCCTGTGGTCAGGATAGCATCCCCTTTCTTTAATTGCTGTTTTTTTTTTTATTTAACCATCTTTGTATATTTAAATTTAAATTTTAAAAAATCGAGTTATGTACTGGTGGTTTGACTTAAGCTGGCGCGTTCAGAAAACTCACACTAACGCATTTAAAATCTAAAGGTGTTGATTTAAAAAAATGTTGTATTAAATTTTCACCAAATAAGCTTTCTTTATTAAAATTTGGCGTTGGATTAGAGGGTTGTTTAAAAATAAAAAAAAATGGGTTAAGTAAATGTAATATTAATTGAATAAAATACTTTGTTTCATTATTTATTATTTTTTAAAACATTTGTTTATGTTACATTTTACTAATTATTATGTTGCATTTTACTTATTATAGTTCTTAGAACAGGGGGCAATTTAAATAGGAAAAAATGTATTTTTTTTATAGTCAATTACTCTAGAACTAAAATGCCAAATTGTGTAGATTTTTTTAAGTATATAAAAAACAAGATTTATTATTTATCAATAAGTGTGTATGCATATTTTCTCCGACATAATTTGGACTGTGCATTTTAATAACATTCTATTGATTATAATTATGACCAACACAAAACATTAAATAAAAAACATGCTTGTTTAGAAATAAGTACTCGTAAATATACGATATTTTCGTAAGTAATTATTTTTTCCGCTCTAATCCAAAAGAGATTTTGAAAAAAAAAAAAATACAACAATATTTAATAAAAAAAAAAATGCGTTCTTATGATTTACCCAAATATTTATTTAATGAGACCATTTTCAACGAGTTGAAATCAAGTTGGGGTAGAGTGGGATTCGAACCAAGTCCGAGACACTAGCCACGGGACCACAACTCGATTCAAATATATAACATCAAGATTTTTAAAACCAGTATTCTGTACGTTTAAAATATTTTTTGTATAAATTTTGCGTAAGCGCCATCACTACAAAATCAACCTATTCATGATTTAATGAAATGAAAATACCTACATATTTATAAACCAGTGTTTTTTATCCAGAAATACAAACCGTACATATTTTGAGAGGGGAATATGAGAGTCTAGGCATTTACAGGGCTTATGACCTGTCATTGGCTGGTTTAAGTGGCCACTTTACTATATTTATTATATTTTTATCATTTTTTTTAATTTTACTTTATCTATTAAATAATTTTATTTTAATTTATTATATTTTTACTATTTAGAATTCAGACGAATGCAGAAGTATCCTGTGTATATTGTAATACCATATCATTAGCAACTAATAAAGCAATAGTTGTCTATGTCACGCTCATTAGCGCGTCTGAGCGCGAGAGAGACAGATATTATTTTCATAATGCGTATGCCGTGCGATGTCATACCATGGACTTATTCACAGATACTACACAATGCGTATGTGTAAGTAAAGCGCACGCGCCAGCTTATAAAAATCCACCGGTATGCCTTGAAACATTTTTATAATGTACATAAACGTATAAAATAAAGACATTCAAACAGAAATTATCTAAAATGTTTTCCTAGGCACGGGACATCCCAGTGAATTAGCATTATGTTTAATGTAAAAAATAATAATAATAAAAAAAAAATTACTGTCATTTCTCATATCTTACCAAGTAAGAAAGATTTTTAAGATAAGAATTCTGTACAATTTGTATCTTTTATAAAGATTTTTCATAGGAAGCTTCATATTCGCAAAGTGTAGATAAGATGTAATGTATCTGTGGCACGTAGAGCATAAAGAAAAATGATGCTTATGTTCTTATTTTTGAAATATTTATTTCCAAGGACGAAAAAATGAATATTCTTCACATTTTGTGATGAAGAACACATTTTTTCACAGAACAAGACAAACAATATTTATTGTCTGTTGTCTGCTTATTTTAGTGAAGTTAAAGAGCTGAAACATTGTTTTCAGGCGCTGCCTAGTATGTGAATCGACATATGGAAAAATCAAAAAAATATCGATGTTTAAACATAGGTAAAATGGTGGATGATACACAGTGTGTAAAGTGGCCATATAAACCAGTCAACGACAGGTCATAAAACCTGCAAATGCATAGACTTACATATTCCCTTCTCTAAAGTGTTCTCCACCCCTGTTGTAATTTGTTTCTCTTAAGGTGATTCTAAACAAAAATATGAAACTAATTATTATAGATGGCGCTTTTATAATTTTTTATTGAAGAATGCCATTTTTACGTTTATTTTCAATTGAAATTTCACAAAACTTGGTTTGCGGAAACTTTACACGAAATTTATTGTAACATAAACCACAAAAATATAAGTCGGGTTGTGGTCCTGTGGCTAGTGTCTCGGACTCACGGACCAAAGGTCCGTGGTTCGAATCCCTCTCTACCCCAACTCGATTCCCATTTTCTTATAGTAAGTTATTTACAACTCGTTGAAAATGGTCCTCAAAATTAAATATTTGGGTAAATCATAAGAACGCAAATATTTCTTTTACAATAATAAAAAAAAAACTTTATTGATTTTATTTTTTGTTTTGTACACCATTTTGTGAAAAGGGCCTAAATTATATTGTTATGTTTTTTGCTACAATCAATTTAGTGTAAAGTTTCCTCAAACCAAGTTTTGGAAAATTTGTTTTCTATTTTTATTTAGAATCAATCACTTTAATGACTTCTTGGGGAGTAAAATCTATTTTTTTGTCGTCAAACATTTGGGCAAACCCAACTGTTTTTATAAAACAAATCTAAACAATCACCTTTTTCATAAAATACACACATAAAAAAAATATACGTATATGTCTAATAATGTATTTATACCTGTTTATTTATTTATTAATGGTTATGCATGTATTACAGCAATTTGCATTTAGTTAAATAGTACAACAGGTATAATCAGTAGTAAAATCATATTCCTAGATACGAGGTTTTTCTGTAATTTGAATTTTTTATACCAAAAACTCGTACGACCTTCGTCCAGAGAAATTTCTCTTTTGTGACCCTAAAAGCTTTTAATCTCCAGAATGAACATTTTAAATTTTCCAAAAGGAAAGCCATTTTCAAAAGGAATATTATTTTTAGTATTATTTTAATTATGGATTTTTGTGCAACAAATACACTATTTAAAAATGTGTCACTCGCACCACCCCAACCGATTATACCGATTATACGTCCAAAATTGATTAGTACAACGCAAAATAAATATTTTAAAGTTCCGGTACATTAATTATGTTTCGAAATATTTGAATATATACGTTAGTCTTTTATAAGTTTATTAGTAATATTTTCATGTTTATTATTAGAGTACACATAAAAATATGCGTATGTGTGCCCTACATGCAGATTTAAAAAAAAATCGTGAGCCTAAAGACGTATATTTTTTAAAAACTTTTTTGAAAACGCTAATATTTTAAATATATTTTTCCCCCACTTTTTTCTTATTTTTATCGTCAGCTGTAAGTCCCGCAAATGATTGTGAAATTGTATTTTTCTTTTGTTTTTTCCGAATTAAATTATTTACCGAGGATTCTTCATGGCCGTTGTTATGTGCTAGTGTGAGATAAATGAAACCAGTTTTTTTAAATATTTTTTTTACAGACTATGGTATATTTAATAACCTATGAATTAATGAATGAAACGTTGACATTTAATGTGTAATATAATGTCGCGAATATATGGATTATTGCTGAATTTGGGCTTTCTGGTAAAATACCATCAAGATAGGAAATACGCTGATAAAAACATGTGAAGCAGATGTGGAAAAAAATATTGTTTTTTTCGAAATCAACGTGGATATTATGAAGAAATGTTTTCATACATGATTTTTAAAGAAAAATTTATAAAAAATACCCACGTCTTTACAAAAACGCGACATGTCTGGACATGACAATTGTGACGTCAAGAATCGTGACGATGTTCTATTTAAATTTAAACGGTCACAAACAAAGTTTAAAATTCAACCGAAATGTTACATATTAGGGGCGTGACCAATGCAATGAACCGTTTTTGCGGGAATCTTAAATTATCAATTAAAAAATATTTTTTACGCTACATACTAATAAGTATTAATTTATTTTGATTGACAGTACTTCATACATTATTTTTATTTTAAAATTGTAAAAAGAACCTGTTATTTCCATATAGTCAACAAACAACTTAAATAGAAACATTGTGGTTGTTTCTTGTATAATTACAGTGAGGAAGTTTAGTGCTACGAGAAATAGGATATAAACAATATTTTCTTACGAGAGATGAAAGTTAGAGCAATCAATTGTACGGTAAAATTTCGGTTAGGTGTATTTTTTTTGTTGTGTCCTCTTGTTCTCTTCATTTTGAAAAAAAAACGAATTCAACTCGTGTAAACATCAACGGATTCTTGAATAATATATTCTCTTTCATTATTTTACAACAAATTAGCATACGCAACATGCATGTTCATATGTGTATATGTATGTATGTGTATGTATGTATATATGTGTGTATATATATATATATATGTATATAAATATATGGATGTGTGTGTGTGTATGTATATGTATGTATGTTGTATGTGTACATTTATTTACATTTTTTTTCTTTTTTCATTGTTTTATATTTACTTACTATTTCTTCTTTTTCTCTTTCTTCCCTATTTTCCCATCCCACTTCCTTTCCCCCTAGTGAACAGTACGTTTTGTTTTTTTATATTTTTGTTCCTATATGAAACTCATAATTGGTCTTGTAATTTTTTGTTATTCTTTATGTATTATTTATTACTATGACTGTTGGTTTCAGAAAAAAAAAATTAATAAAAAAATAGTCTATAGACTGGCACCTGAAGCGTAAGACTGATCATCTTACCGTCATGTAACAAAAATGATCGCGTTACACCACGATTGATTCAACGATTCAGTGCCCTATACACCATTAGGTATGGAAAGGGAATGACAATGATTTGTATTTGGTACGCATTTTTAAATTTTGGGAAAAAATCAGCATACAATCTAATGAAAATGAAATTTTTAAAACTGTTTCTAACTTCATTGTGTTTGTTTTTTGGGTGGTCCCGTGTGAGTTGAATTCGTCCCGACGTTTTGGCTACCATTGCAAGAGCCATCTTTAGGGTAAACTGTGCGTTTTATAGAAAAAATATTTGTACTATTCAGTGGCGTCTTTGATACCAAATTTCTAGTGAAGCTCAGATTTTAAGGATAAGCATAATATGCGTAAATGTTAAGTAGGTACCTCTCGTAAATAACACAGTACGGACCATGTTTGCAGGCATCTTTGAGCATTAATATATTGGTTGCTAGTTTTTTATTTTCATAATGCGTTGACAAAATGCGAATTAAAATACATTTTAGGTACTGGTGAATAGCAATGATTTCTTAATGAGGCTCAGCCTCACTTGCTTCATATGCTCCTTCAACCCTGGTACTATTCCATAGTCTACTTAATGAGCGATTTTTGATGTTTGCACACTCATACAGTTCTGTAAATATTGTCAGTTTAGTGTAGGAAATAAATGCCGTACTGTTGTCGTTGTTGAGGCGTTGGTTAAAACCGATTGTGATTGAGCTGCAGAAAATCACTGTGAACGGATAATTTCGTCTCCTACGATAAAAATTTATTTACCAAGGTTGATTTTAGTGCACCGTCTACCATGTTCCCGGTACTAACCCTCGTTTCAATATCTTTCTCAGTACTTCCATCCCATAAACCAAACATACAACCATAGTATTAAGAAAAGTCCAGAAACTGCATACGCGTATCAAACAGAAAGCGACTAAACTACTCTTCAAGAAGTAGTTTTACGTTTGAAAATTTAATTATTTTTCCATCTGTCAGATTTTCATAGAAAACAAAACCGACATTTTGTTAGTGTTGCCAGGGTAGTCAAATTTTTCACGCTACTTTGCTCATTTGATGAGAGAACTAATGAAAATTGGACCTCTCGGATTAAATAACGCCGTGGTGAACATTTTTGAACAGAAAAAAATTAAAGAAAAAATAATGAAACTCACTACACCATGAAACCGGCTTGTCAACAGGATTCTTATTTTTCCTTTACGAAGAAAAAAAAAATAATTTAAAATTTTTAAATAAATTTAAAAAGTAATATAAACATTATTAGGAACTAAAAGCATACGTATTTTTTACACAAAATTTATTTTCAAAAATTAAATATATGATTGTTAACATAAAATAATAATCAATATAAAGCCTAGTTACATATAAGCCATTTCATTATTTTTTTCTTAAAAGATTCGTCAACATTTTCTTTTAAGATCTGCTTAGAAATCTTATTGAAAATTTTAGTAATTATATAATGAAGTGTTTTTTGCCTACACTTGTTTACAAACCTCGGTACGACCCCTTATTCGGATTATTTGTTATTTTAGGATGCTTAGTGAGGGAAAGGTTAACCACGCTTGCCTACTTTATAAGGCATCAGGGCCCCGATTACAATGGAAAGCTTACATTTATCTTCAATTTTATCTACAAAGTAAAACTTAGTTTTCTGGTTGGAAAGCAGAATACGCATACAATTTTTTCTTCTAAACATTTTCAATTACAGGTTTCTAACGAAGAGACTTTAAATGTTCATGCAGATATACTTTTTTTCGTACACAAATATCCTTTTTTTATAGACAGTCGAAGTTTACTCGGTTAACTTCCCATTGTAATCGGGGCCCAAGAATCGAACACGGAACCTTAAGCATGGTAGGAACTTACTCAGGATCACTTAATTTATATATGACCAAATTTCGTTAAAATAGAAGATAAATAATATAATTAGATTTGGTTTGGTTATTGATAGCCCAGAAATTATTAGAGGCATTTCATTTCGAGTCCCTGTCCGTAGAACGAGTCAATCTGTACTCTTCGACATTCCTAACTCAATAACTAATTATTTGAAAAATAGCACTCTTCGAAGAATACAGATTATCCATAATGACAGTTTTAGTGATATCGACGTTTTACATTGTAAATACCACATTTTTATCAGATTTGTCAAAGACATTTTAAATTTATCTCCTGCTTGCCTTTTAACTTTTAATTTGACTTTAAATTTTATCTTTCAATTTTAACTTTTTAATTATGATTCTTAAATTTAACTTTTGGTTTAAACTTTAAACGTATCTGCTCCAAATTAAATTTACTTTGTCCCCATTTAGATATTTTTATAACAAAATTTTGTGACTTTAAGAAACTTTTTGAAACACTGTAAAATAAAACATTTGTCAGTGTGTAATAAGTTTATGTTCCTTTAATTATGTTTATTTTATTATAATATGAAAATTTTTAATTGGTCAACTATATTATGAAAATCCCCCTCCTCCACTCCTCCACTCTATTTCCTCATCCCTTAACCTTCTTACGAGCACTTTTTTTTCTCACGTCTTTTATAATATATTTTTTTCTCTTTACTGTGTAACATGTTCTCTCATTATATTTGTGAAAAACTTTAACTGGATGTATGTAATAATTTTTATATTTTGCATTCTTATATAACAACTCTTGTTCTTCCTTAATAAATAAAAATTAAAAACTTTAATTTTAATTAAAACTTTAATTTTAATTTAAACTTTTAATTTTATTTTTAATTTTAACTTTAACTTTTACTTTTGAGTTTAATTTTAACTTTTGATTTTAACTCCTCTTCGTATTTTTACTTTTTTATAATTCAATTATTTTTCCCCCCTCCTTCTGAATCCATAATAAATTAGTGCGAAATATGTAAATGGTCTTACTTTTAAAAATAATTATGATAAAATTATAAATAAACTTATCAATGAAACTTCTTGGTTTAGTTTTACTTTTTATTATTTCGACCAACGAGCGCTTTCGCCTAAGTAGGCATCTTCAAGACTGGTGAATTGTTTACAACATTTACAGTTTTTATACTATTCTTAACATATTTTGGAGATAAGATCAGAAAGAAACATAAATATTTACTATTGACATAGTACAACAGAGATGAAGAACATTTAAGAGAAGGTAATATAGAAGTCTAGGCATCTACAGGGCTTATGACCTGTCAATGGCTGGTTTAAGTGACCACTTTACACACTGTGTAACATTCACCATTCTGCCCATATTGGAACATTTATATTACTTCAATTCTTTCATCTGTTGATGGTTGTGAAGTTCTATATTACCTTCTCTTAAATGTTCTTCATCTCTGTTGTAATATGTTAATTTAAACAGCTCCCCAGGGAGTTGAATCCAGTCCTTGTATACAAAAATTTGGATAAACTTAAAATATTGTTGATAAATATTTACAACTAGTTTGCTAAACAGTTCATTTTTGGGAGTTTTTGGACCGAAATTGCCATTAAGCTTTTAAGCGGGAAATACACATTTTAACAGATAAAGTTAGCACAATGCTTGAAGTTTCATTGATAAGTTTATTTATAATTCAATCATAATCATTAACTATGGAGTTTTATCAAGAAATATCAACAAAAAACATCAATATTACTTTTTTAATTGTACTTTTGTACCTTGTTTTATATAAAGACTGTATGATTTCCTCAATAAACAATCAAATAAAATGTAACACAGTTTTTTCATTGAATCAACTTGACGTCACAAAGTTTTTCCGACTTGCATACATTAAAAGACATCGTTTAAAATCCAAAGAAATGTTTTCCAATGAAGCGAATGGCATTCTTCTAGTTCCGAGCTCCGCAGTTGGGAGTCGGTAAAATAAATTTATCGAATCGTACTAAAGGAAGGTATCTTTCCTACTTATTATAACTCTCTTTCTTAGTACATTTATCTAAAAGACCCAATTCTTCAGACAACTTGAACAGTCTCGTATTTTCGAAGACAGTTAAAAAAAATGGTGAATGGTAATTAAATCCGTAGTATAATTAATGTTTTTTGAAGCGGCGCTTTATTATTTTCTCGTAATATTTTTCCTTTAAAATATTTTATTGTTGAATTTGATTTTTACATTTAATTTAAATTGTACTGAACGTCAACAATGTTTTGACGTTCAGTCAACAATATTTTGAGTTTGTCCAAATTTTTGTAGACAAGGACTGGATTCAACTCCCTGGGGAGCTATTAATATTGAATCCAGTCTTGGTCTAAAAAAATTTAACAAACCCAAAATATTGTTGATAAATCCACCTGGTCCATGAAGAAGTATAGAAATAAAAAAAAAACTTTTTAGGCGTTGCCTAGTATGTAGGTGAAATAATTCAATTAGATGAATCTCACTTGCATAAATAAAGGTTTCAGCTCTTTAACTTCACAAACATCAAAAGATGAAAGAATTGAAGGAATATAGATGTTCAAATATGGGCAGAATGGTAAAGTGTCCACTTAAACCAGCCAATGGCAGGTTATAAGCCCTGTAGATGCCTAGACTTCTATATTACCTTCTCTTAAATGTTCTTCATCTCTGTTGCTATATGTTTAAATATATATATATATGAATTCAGGTCAACAATTTACTGCTAAACCCTATTTTTTAAAACGCCTATAGAATCTTCTTTAATGTTTATCTCAGTGTTAAGGCGGCCTCCGTGGTGTAGTGGTCAAGACGCTTGACTCACGCACGGAAGGTTCCGGGTTCGATTCCCGGTGAGAACACAAAAATTAAAATGTGATTTTTCTCAAGCCTGGGTGCTCTGTGATGTGATTCACCACTGTAATTAGGCCTCCTGGCCTGTTGTGGTGCAAAAAAAAATGTAATATTATAATTTTGTACACCTTTGAAGACAAAGCTATTTTGACCATAACTTGTGTGGAATTTAGGAATTTTAATAAATTGATGACATGTTCAATATGAATTGTAAAAGAAAGTTTTGTGTCAAGTTTAATAATATTTATGTGAACAAAAGTATTGTTTGAATAATTTTATAGTTATTTGAGTAATTTTATCAAGTATTATTAATATTCAAAGCATCAACTTTGTGGTCAAACACTTTAATAAATGTTATTAAATATTTGTACACAACCACTTACCGACTTTTCTATGTCTATCGGTTTCAAGACGTACACGTCTCTTCGTCAGGACACCAATCAAACCAACATGCAAAACCCAGTGTACACCTTCACCATAGTTGTTGCACAAAAATATAAAACCAACACGACATGCATTTTAATAAGCACATGCACTGATTAGGACAAACATGCACTGATTAAATTATGAAAATATTATTTTGTTTGAGAATTAATGAAAAAAGTAGGGTGGTGGAGGGGAAGGGTAAGCTTAATAAGTTTAGTAGGGTGACCATTACAGTGGGAAATCGTATAAAAGACTATATTGGAAGTTTATTTTATTATTAATAACATTAGGAAAGCTTTAAAAAATAATGTTCCTTTGATCAATAATCAAACAAACAAATAACATCGTTTCTGGAACTTAATTTTAATTGAAAAAAAAAACAGAAAGAAAACAAAACGATGTAAGACGTGTAATAAATGTCGAACGTTTAGTTTTTCATGAAATGCGTCTTTTCGTGGTTTCGAGAGTAGAACCCCCGTAGCCTTACAAAGTAAAGTTGCAGTAGTTTAGTAGAAAAATGTTGAAACGGTTTGTTTTCATCTCCGACTACTGTATGAAGTGTTTATAGCTCTGTGGGGTACCCCGAAAGAACTGTAGTAAACCCAGCTTGAACGCGGTTATGACTTAACATTATATTCAACAATGTTTTAAATATTTCTAAATGTTACCAGACTGACTGGATTTCCTCCCTTACACACTGTGTATCACTCACTATTCTACCTATGTTTAAACATCCATATTTCCTCAACTCTTTCAGCTGTTGACTTTTGTGAAGTAACAGAGCTGAAACTTTTATCATGTGCGTGAGATTCATCCGGCGTTTTCAGGCGTTGCCTGGCTGGTGAATTGTTTGAGCCGGATGACTCCGTTGAGACGTGAAGGGCACACATATAAACAAACGCACACTCTCATTTATAATGTTAGTATAGAAGTAGAGATATAGATGTTACTGGATTTGCAATTTACATATTTTTTTTATTTTTTTTATGACTATAAAACTAAACCCTTGACTAACACTGGCTTAGTACAAGGTATAAAAGAAGCATTCACATCTTATCACTTCTTCATAATATTTTAAATAATCCCGTTGCGCCTGCTTATCTTAGAGCGCTTTTCCAACCTCTATCACCACATGGACTATCTCTTCGCTTTAGTAACGAGAGAACTCTTTTAATACCCCTTCACCGCTTTAATTTTCTTGCCTCCTCTTTCACCTGCTCGATTGTGGAATAATCTACTCACTAATGTTAGAGACGCCCCCTTCTTTATTTATATTTAAATCAAGATTGAAATGTCACTATCTAAATGTTTGAGTTATTCCTTTCTCCTTCTTTTTTCCATCCTATTACCTCTCTTCTCCTCTCTGCATAGCATAGTGTGCATTTTAAAGTTATTTTTGGATATAAATTGTTATTTAAAGTTGTGTTCTGTTATAATATGTCCATGTTTGTAATTTTCTCAAACTGAATGGTTTGGGTTGGTAGGAAAAAATTGCCTTAAGGCAATATGCCGGCCCTGATATGTATAAAAAATGTATATTATTATAAAAAAAATACTTAATAGTTTTATTCCACATTTATTTATAATTAATTTATAATTTTTTGCCAGTGACTGGGTTTCGTCGTGACCGACATCGTAAAACCAGTCTGACGATGTCGGTCACGACGAAACCCGGTCACTGGTAAAAATTTATTAATAAATTATAAATAAATGTGGAATAAAACTATAAAGTTTTTTTTTTATTATTATAATTAAATTGCAGTTCCACCAAGAAATGTCAGTAGAAAAACTCAATATATTAAAAATGTATAAGTATGTTTATAAAGTTTAAAAATAAAATAAATAATATGTACAAGTTCCTAAACTCCATACAAGTCACGGTTAAAATAGCTTTGTCTTCAAAGGTGCAATAAATTATAATATCCAATGAACTAAAAACTATTAAAAATAATATATCAATAAATAAATTTAAAGTTAATCTAATAAATTTTTTTTGAACACGTGTAAATACTACATTAAACTTTAATTAGTATGAATAAATTATTGTTTTATGTTTGTTATTTATATATCTTATGTTTTTATTTTTCTTTCTCGTGTACTCGTATTTAAAATTATATAAACTCCTATAAATAAACAACTACATCAGTGTAAGTCACTCTCCAAGCACAAGAGTTAGTATCTTTTTTTGGAGAGTTACAGTGATAACATTTACTAGATGTGTAAAAGTAGATATGTTTAGAATTTTACAAAGTCATGTAATTATTATGAAATTTATTAATAAAAAAAAGTAAAAATGGCCCATACACAACTTATTTTTACAAACCATGACGTCAAGCTTCAAGATATCGGTCTTAAATTTCTGGTATTACCAGTTTATGTTAATACGTCCGTAGTGGAATCTGTTTCATGTAGTTATGATAATTGTATATAATAATTATTTTACCAATGTTTTGTTGCAAGGTAAAAAAGCAACCGCAATTAATGGAGGCCAGAGAGTGTCAGGTTTGAGTTTCAGGTCGTTAGCGCCGTGTTGCGTCCCTGTGTTGCCAGGCCTGGCACCTGGAGTTTGATGTGTCCAGTGTTGCAAATGCCCATTCGTCAAATGGGTTGGATGCATTGCAATTGTTTGTCTTTTAGTTTCTGTAATAAAACTTTTTGATTGCAGGCAATAGTTGGCTATTGTTGACTGTTACACTGTTTTTACACTAGAATATTTTAAGTCCCTGGACTGGTATAATTTATTTGTATACTTTATAATATTATATTAGTTTTCTTTCCTTTCATAAATAATCTTTGGTTACAATGAGTAACGAATTTTAATTGTTTCTACTCTACACACATATTCAATTACAATCAAAATTATTTTCCAAATTTGCCTATACATAAGTGAGACGTGATATTTTAGGACGAGAGTAGTTAAGTGTCAACATTTAAAAAAAAAGAGATCTTTGCTCTAAATAATACAAAATATAACGACAGCTGAAGAGGCAAACAAATAATTTTAGAGAAAGAAATTTACAGGGCTTATGACCTATCATTAGCTATTTTAAGTTGCCACTTTACACGCGGTGTAATATTCACCATTCATTCTTCGCCTACTTTTTCTTAGAGCATGTGCATAGAATTGAGAATAGTCCAGAAACCGCATACGCACGTCAAACAGAAGGCGACTAAACTACTCATAAATGAATAGGTTTACGTTTTGACTCATTAGTTTCTTTGTAGACGTCGCTCAGTACGCAACTCCTGATTTGAATTCAGCTATGCCGTGTTGTGTCCTTTGAAAGTGTAGAAATACTGCTAGGATCTTAAAGAAACAGGATAGTATCACATTTTATGTGTAATTAGCAAACAAATGTTTAAGTAGCAAATGCATAACTTAAAAATTGAATTATTTTTCCATCTGTCAGATTGTCGAAGAAACAAAATGGAAAATTTCGTTAGTGTTGCGAGGGTAGTAATTTTTTTTACCCTTTTTTGCTCATTTTATAAGAGAAATAATGAAAATTGGACCTCAAAGTAAACAACTCTGTGGTGGAAATTTGACCGACATTATCTTTAAGACATCAAACATTATTTAACATGACATAAAAATATCCGTGATATGTAAAAATTTGTTTGCCAAGGTCGATTTTAAACATACAACCATAGAATAAAGAAAAGTTCAGAAACTGCATACGCGCATCAAACAGAAAGCGACTAAATTACTCTTAAAGGAGTAGTTTTACGTTTGCAAATTTAGTTATTTTTCCATCTGTCAGATTTTCAAAGAAAACAAAATGGACATTTTTCTAGTGGTGCCAGGGTAGTCAAATTGTTTACGCTACTTTGCTCATTTGATGAAAGAACTAATGAAAATTTGACTTCTCGGATTAATTAACGCCGTAGTAAACATTTGACCAACATTATCTTTAAAACATCAAATATTATTGAACATGTCATAAAAGTATCTGGTTTATGTTAAATAAAATGTTTTATATTTTGAGTTTAATTACTCTTATTAAATGACCTATGACGTATTTACTCTGTTGTGTCAATCAATATTTCCGCGCGCACAATAAAATTTTAGAGAAATTAACAGATTGCTTTTTTTTTCCTTACATTTGTGTTTTGATAAAAAAAATCCCATCGTGCAACATTACTCGGCGACATCACGAATGCTCGCGGTAAAAGTGGGGCATATTGGGTGGATTATTGGACACAGTCCGATGTATTCAAATATGATTCTACGCTCCTTCTGGACTATTCTTAATTCTATGAGCATGTGGCGTGTGTGAGCTTTAGAAGACAATATTTTGTCTACAATCATTTGAACTAACTCAAAATATCGTAATTATAAAACTTTGTTTTATTATCAGTGCGAAAAGATTGTCTGTTTGCTTAGAAAGTTCTAGGATAAAAAAATACTCCGACAAAAACAATTCTCCGAACTTTTTCGCTGTTCGAGAAAAAAAAACGAATGAGTTTCACACTTTTGCGTACGTTTATTGAAGGGGTTAAAAGTAAAAACACCACTGTCCATGATCATTGTTTCGGGGATGACCAACAAAACCAGAAGCGAAAAGACTGCCTATTTATTTTAAGTTCAGTGAGCACCATTTATTTAATGTGTCCCAAGGTTGGATGATATTTTCCCACTGTTCAATTATTTGAAAAAAATAAGGTTTTAGATATAAAATTGGTATATAAAAAGAATTGTTTGCTTCAAATACACAAAGACAAAATAAGTAGTAGTATTTCTAAGTCACAAAACGTAAGTGCACGACCTAGAACAGGTGGTAATTTCTTAATTCCTAAATTAAAAACAACTACTGCACAACTTATACTTACAGAGGAATATTTTTATTTAATGAAATGAACAAAGATAATTAAAAGTACAGTCAGGAATACAACATATTTAAGTAAGAAGTGAAAAGTTACATCTATAATTCTTCTTTATGTAACACTGATTCAAAACATCGTTTATATCTTTTTTGTAATTTATATATGTTATCCTAAAAATATTATTGATAAAAATAAAATAAACTTTTGTAAGATGTCACTCCCCATTATGTAAACAAGAATTGTTTATTTCTTTTACGCAATGGGAAACGTTAATGTAAACATATGTGTTTGATTTATGTAAAAATTATATTTATTTGTAATATTGTATTTTTATTCATTTTTAATAATAAAAAATAAGTATATATTTTCTAAAGTCTTATCATTTAATAGATTATTTTTTTCTACTGACATTTCTTGGTGGAACTGATTTTAATTATAATCATAAAAATAAGTTTAAAGTTTTAGACCACTTTTATTTATAAATTTTTAGTGACCGGATTTCGTCGTGACCGATATCGTCAGACTAGTGGGAGACTAAACAAATTTCTATGTTATATACAAGTGCAATCAGGGGTTGTAAATTACGATTTTATATATAATTATGGACACAAAAGAGTATAGAAATAAGAATTAAGGAAGAAAAATTGCATGAATTTAAGTTTTGTTAAAATGTAAATAACAAAAACAGATGTAAATTATGTAATTTTATGAAGTTTTTTAGTTAAAATGTATTTGAATTAAATGTAATTATTTAAAAAAAACTATAACAACAAGGTTTGCTGGTTGGTAGTTCGTTGGACAGCCATGACCCTGGGCCCGGGGTAATTAAGTGATTCTCTGAAAGCAAAATTCCCTGCAGTTATTTCTTATCGAGTACTTTCATTGTTTGTATTTTAATGTAATTTAATCCCATCAATCAGTCTCCTTTCAACAATTCCATCTCTTGAAAACATGCTTTCTAGATACATAAATTGGAGGTACATATACAAATCAAATTAAAAAATATTTCAAACTCTTGTGTGATGTCTGTATGTCTAGACTTTCATATTCTCTTCTTGAAGACATTCTCCATCCCTATTGTATTTTTTTTATATTATTAAATAGTTTATCGGGACAAAATATGTTTTAATACTTCGTTTTTTTTTTAACGTATTAATATTGTAATAAAGTGTTAATTTTATTAAATAAAGACTCTGTGTAAATAAATTATGGAAAAATAATTATTAAACAGGTATGTCGACGTTTTTTTTTTCAAATGTCTAAACTTTGGAATATTCCGTCTTTTACTCGTGGTAACACGATGTTACATCACCGGGTGCAAGAAGATTCTTTACCACAGTTTTTTAAGAGTTGAAAATTAGATTTTGTCATGGAGATCTTTTTTTGCTTCCAACAACAAATGGCGCATAGGATTGTATACTTCTGACGTACATAAATAAATAGTATTTTCGCTACCTGTTATAAAACGTACGGTTGCACATTGAACTTAAAAGAAATAGTCTTTCGCTATTGGTTTTGTTAGTCTTCCAAAAAACAGTGATCATTGACACCGGAGGTTTTCCTATTTACCCCTTCAATTACTGTTCCACGGGGCGTCGGCGTCGCGACGCTGAGATCAATCAATTCAGTGCTGATTTTCGGGGGTAATTTTCTAAGAAATGGAACATTTCGTTACTTTTCCACTTCGACATCGTAGGTAAGTCTTGACATCTTAAATCAATGTGAAATAATCCCAGGCGTAGAGAAATTGAACGTGGAATTTTTCACTTCTCGTTATTTAGGAAAACGCCGTAAACTCATTTTTCAAAAGTATTTTTTTTACAGACAACTGGTCATACATTCGTAAATTAAAACAGGATTAAACAATTACAACAGAGATGGCGAAAATTTTAGAGAATGAAATATTAAAGATTAGGCATGAACAGGGCTAATTATAACAACAACAACAACAAACCATTACGCCGTTTCCTCGTAGGGGTAGGCAGAGGTAATAGAACGCCAAATCACTCGGTCTTTGCATATGGACCTCGCTTTCTCTACATTCATACATCTTCTCATGCACGCACGCAGATTATCCCTACTCTTGACATGTCCATCTTTAAGTATTTTACTTTTTTTTTTGCACCACAACAGGCCAGGAGGCCTTATTACAGTGGTGAATTACATCACAGAGCACCCAGGCTTGAGAAAAATCACATTTTAATTTTTGTGTTCTCACCGGGAATCGAACCCGGAACCTTCCGTGCGTGAGTCAAGCGTCTTGACCACTACACCACGAAGGCCGCGAGTTTGATGGACTTGATCGTGCCATGTCTTACGTCTTTGTCGGGCTTATGATTATTTTTTACATATAATGGAAAACAGATTATTCAACAGTTATACACGTTAAAAAGGGAATATGGAAGTCTAGGCATTTACATGGCTTACAACTTGTCATTGGCTAGTTTAAGTGGCCATTTTACACACTATTTAACATTCGCAAAGTAAATTATTTAATTTATTTGACAATTGTAGTCTGCATTATTTTTTTTGAAGTGGAATTGTATTTATTAATTTATTTATTTTATTTTATTTGGGATTTTACAGCTATTACATAAACAAAATAAGTAGAAAAATCTTAACAATGCTAAAGCCAATTAAAAAAACCCACTGTAAATATAATGACACATAATATGTAAGAAAAGAAGTTTAGTAATTGTATTTGTGTGACGTTTGTTTTCATGTGTATGTGAATGTGTGTATGCGTGAATGAATGAGGGAGAGGATACATGTGCGTGTGGGAATGAATGAGGAAGAGGGTGCGTGTGTGTGGGTGCGTAAGTATAAAAAAATAATTATTTAAAACTTGTAAATTGTATTAAAAATGGTACAATAAAGAGCTTAGTAAAAAGTAAGAAACCTTTTTGTTAAAATTCAACTTGGGCTTTTACGGGCTGTTAACCCATCACGTAATTCAGACTGTAAATATAAGTAAGAAATACATGAAAAGAATGCAGATAGATGCTAAACTGCCGATACTTATTTATTTATTTATACTTTTACATTGTTTGTATTCTTTTTTTAATACAGAATAATGTTCCCTCACTGGGGTTGGGGTGTCCCGTGCCGAGGGAAACATTTTACAAAATGTGAAACATGCCTAAGATTAGCTATAAAATAAAGTTAACATAATAACAACAAATAAAAAAAAAAGTATTTAATCCAATTAACCTAATTATCATTAACATAATAAACAATAAAAAACAAAAATATTCATAAAAAACATAACCAATTTATATGGACCAATTTAAAAAAATTCATTAACAGTGTACACATTTTACCTATTTGGCTTGATCCACTCATCGATCCGTGCGCAACTCACCTCCACTACCCATTTCTCATAGCAATTTTATATTGTTAGAACTTACTAATGGTCCTCATGGATAATGGAAGTAGATTGTACACTTTAACCGAGTAGTAGGTCAATCCTCTTTGACCGAAGGTTGAATTTATTTTTTTATTTTTTTGCAGCATCAGGGTGGAGAATCTAGTAACTTGTTTTTTTAACGGAAGGTAGAGAATAATGTTTACGTGCATATGTACAGAAAAATAGATCTTATTATCCGCAGAAGCCGTATTCAGTAGGCAAATAGTTAATTTTGACTTACATTTGTATGCCTTCTAGGCGCATAAAACAGTGCATGAGATCTCGCCGTGGTATAATGATTAGGAACATACAAACTGATCTCTTTCAGTATATCAGCTTGTAGAATTATTACTTAAATTACAAATTTGAGGTACAAGTAAATTCATTAATCATTGTTACTATTAGGTATTTTATTACGAAAATAGCGTTTTACAAGTTATCTTTAATAATATCCTGTATTTCAATATCCATATTTCTTCAATTCTTCCACCTGTTGATTTTAGCGAATTTCTTTAATTTTGGTGAATTAGAGCAATGATTTTTTCACCCAACAGAAATTTATTATTTGTGTGTCTCCATCCTTTTTCATTTTTGATAAATTATTTACTATGGGAGCTTAGACCATTAAAAAAACCAAAAAAGCGCCCTGTTCATCTGCCATCTTTAGACGGACAATAAAATATGTAAAAAAAAATAAAAACGAAAAAAGTACCGACGCGAAAAAGATTTGCTCAATTTCGGGGTTTGGAAAACAGGGCAGCCGGGGCAACGGATTTGGTCGATTATAGTCAGGCAAAGAGGCATTTGCGAGAGAGTGACAGAAAAACAATGTTCAAATACCTTTTCATCAAAATGGTCTGACATTGATGAAAGTGGTCATAATAAAACGCGCACTGGCTTGCCAAATAGAACTTGGATTTTTAATAAGGGTTTTGGAAAATACAACATGTCCAAAATCCAAAACAGCACGACCTTTTGCAAGCAAACCACTTTTTATGAAATGGCCATTTGGCTAATTGTATTCTTCAAAAATATTTTGATGGAATTCGCTTCTGTCGTAGAGCCCAAATAAGTTATCAGCAAAATAAAATTTAACCTTTGCGACGTTCTTTCTCAAACTGTACCTAAATCATCAGAAAAAGTTTGTAGATTACCTACGACGAAACTTTGTTTGAAGTTTTGCATGACTTTTATACAAAAAGAGACGACTTTCGGAGGTCAAGTTGACTCTCAATAAAACAAAATTGCAACCATAAAAATGACGAGGAGAATGCAAAAAAAATTCTAACAAAAACTGCGTTTCGTAAGAAAATAATTTATTTTTATAAACTAATATTAAATTTATATTTAAATTTGTCGCAACAGATAGGAAAAAAATCTTTGAGAAGGAATGTGGATGTCTAGGCATTTACAGGGATTATTACCTGTCATTGGCTGGTTCAGATGGCCATTTTACAAACTGTGCAACATTTACCATTCTGCCTATGTTAAAACATCCACAATTCCTCAACTCTTCCCTGTAAATGCCTAGACTTATATTTCCATCTCAAAGACGTTTTCCCCCTCTGCTGCGACAAATTTAGGTCTGAATGAATAAGCTGACAGGCGTCTTACGTAAAGACCAGCTACGTCTACGGCGAAAGAAAAAGTTATTATACCTCTACGCAAACGGCGCACTAAATTCAGTGAACGCGCATTTGCGGTCGCAGACCCTATGGCATGGAATGCTCTCCCTCTTTGATGTCTTAATAACAATAATTTTTCTGAGTTTGCTGACCATATCCCAACAAATAGTCACCTTTTCAACTTTGAAGATGGCATCGAAATTCTACATACAAATAAAAAAGGATATGCACTTGATTATTTTGAAATATTGGAGATTAGAAAGGCTGTAAATAAAGTTTAAATATTATTACTAATTAAATAAATCTTAGTAATAGTCCCTTTTTAAATATGTTCCCTCTCCCTCAATCCACACACAAACCCCTCTCTTCTCTACCCCCGTAGCCACGCCCACTCTACCTTCACCGTAAAAAAAATATGTATGTCATGTTAGTTTGTAATAAAGCCTGAAGAAGGCACAGTATTGCCGAAACTAGTTGGTTGTCAAATTATAAAACATATAAGTGGTACATAAAAACAAAGTGATTTTATTTTATATTAATACTAGCGGACACGACAGACGTTGTCCTGCCCGAACGTTGGCTTGCCTGCTATCATCTTGGAAAAATACTTTTCATCTAGGTGCTTGTTTGTAATTACATTCCAAAACCTAAAAATTGTTGATTTTCAAAAAATATTGAATTCAAGTAGGTACTTGTTTATAGTTGAATTCCAAAACATAAAATAAATATTTTTTCAAATATGGCATTCTTTTTGCAAACGTCAAACTCCGGTCGTCTCACCAACAAAGGGGTGTACTTATGTAAGAATACGATTTTAAAATTGTATTGAGTTGAATATTATTTTAGTGTTACCGAAAATCCAATAAAAAGAAATAAATGGGTAGAAATTATAAGGAATTCAAGGAAAAAATCTGATTGAGATCCACAAAAAACAAATACTGTTTGTAAACATTCAAAAACAAACTTTTTTTATACACAAAAAAACAACATCTTTCCATTTTTTTGCAAATGCATTCTCCTCGAATGCAACCCTGGTAGATCGATGAATAAAACATTTATGCTCCTAAATTTATTTTTACATATTAGTTTGAGGATTTTAATATCTACGAACACGCACAGCGCGAACATCTATATTTCTCTGAAAATCGCACGTAAATCGGTTAAGCCGTTTAGGAAGAGTACGGTGACATCACACGTACAGGCGAATTATATATTTAAAGATTTTATGGGCTTTCGCTTCATTTTATCAATCCTAAATGGTGTATTTTTTCATTAAAATATTGAAAATAACATCGTTACAGAAATATTTCCTAAACGATAATTTTATTCTTTAGGCATAATAGAGTTCTTGAGAAAATAAATTCAAGGGTGCTAATTGCTTTGAAAATACGTATTTCTCTGAACAGCCATTTTAGGGTATGAAATAACATTTTAAGTATTGGTTTTCATACTGATAATATAAAATATCGAAACTCATAAAGTTATTATAACTGAGGCAGGAATAGAGATATCGCTTCGTAATGTCCTTATTTGCATTTGAAAGGAATAGAGGAAGGATCGATTCTGCTCTAGTTTCAAGTAAACAAAAAATAAGGATCTCATTAACCGACAGTTTGTAATGAATACATTAATAATGTATTATTGTTACTACTTTGTTGTCAATAAATTTCTATGGATCATATTTTATTTATTGCAAAAGAAAGGGAAAACATTTTTGAGAAGGTATACTTATATAGGTATAAGGCGGAGAAATATGCCTATAGATGCAACTAAAGCTCTTGTAAATGCTTATGTCGTTTCGCGTCTAGATGACTGTAATGGAATATACGCAAATCTTCCAAAATATCAAACCAATAAACTTCAATCTGTTTTCAATGCAGCAGCGAGGCTTATTACGGGAGTAAAAAAATATCGTCACATCTCACATCTTCGAGATTTGCACTGGTTAAAAAGCCCAGAGGGAATAAAATACAAGCTTTGCTGGACAGTATTCAAATCCCTTCATGAAATGGCTCTAAAATACCTATCGGACCTTTGTATTAGGGAAAATACATGTCAAAGAAAATCTGCTCTTAGGTCAGCATTTGATTCAGGAAGAGGAAAACTTGTAGAAATCCGGCGCTCCCCAAACACTAGATTTGGAGATCGTGCTTTTGCCGCCGCCGGCCCCTCTGCCTGTAACCAATTGCCTTCAAACTTACGAATCACGGACAGTCCCAGTCAGTTCAGATCCCAACTAAAATCCCTCTTCTTTAGACTATCATACCCTCAATTTTAAATCTGGAAATATAATATATCACTTTAGTTTAGTTAGAATGTAAGTTTAGATATACAATTGTAAAGCGCCCTTAAGGTGATTTTTTACAAAAATGGCGCTGTATAAATCAGCCAAATATTATTATTATTATTATTGAGAAAATTTCTGAATAGTTGATACGCAATAGAGCTGCATGATCGGCTTCTGAGGAACCGGTAACAAGACAGACATAACGAGAATACAAAGTCAACAAAACCAAATAATTAATTAAACATACAACCTACCCTACGCAAAAACACACCAGGGCCTCAATTATGAACGCTATCTTCATCTGTATATATCGAGACGGTATACTTAACTTCTGTACTATCTATATTTTACCTCGGTATGTTCTACCTACTTGCCATATCGACATCCTATGATCAAAACAAACCAATGAATGACTGCAAAAATTAGTCCGCGTTCCTTACTTCATTAACATTTAAAATAAGTCTCATTTATATTTTAAAACGGCTTCTGTGATAGAAAGTGCCCACTTCGAAGAAATTATCGATTCCAATAAATCCTAATTCAAGCAAAAAAAGCTCGCTTGAATATGATTTTTATATGGCTTTTAACCATTGGCAAAACGATATGCTTTACGATCGTCTGCATATATCTACTGAGGTAATACTGAGCGATTACAAGGCCCACTCTCTTTACGTTCTCTCAGAAAGATAGTTAAACAGATGGAAAAAATATAAACAGTGGTAACTTTCTAACGCCTGGATACTTTTATATGTTAATACGACAAAACCTAGCTGCATTATTTTCTGCATCTAGGCGTTCGTTTTATTAAACTGACAGTTATGCCGGAATATAATTCGAATTCGAAATTGACTTATTTTTCTCTCATATTTTTAATAGGCTTTTAATAAAAAAAGCGCCAACCTCAAAACGATTGAAAACTTAAATAAATCATTATTAAAAGAAAAATTGCTAGGTGGAACAAAATTTTTGACACGTTTAATGCGTAGATAAACGTGTCGAGGGGTTCTTGACCCGACGGTATAAACCGATGTACTTACATCTTTTTTTAAATATTTTTTTTTACACCACTACAAGCCAGTAGGCCCAATTTCAGTGGTGAATTACATTACAGAACACACCCAGGCTTGAGAAAAATTCATTTTAATTTTTGTGTTCTCACCGGGAATCGAACCCGGAACCTTCCGAGCGTGAGTCACGCGTCTTGACCACTACACCACATCAAAACATGATGGCAGGGGGGATCGGTAATATATCTTTGTAGTCGGTCAGAAGAATTTTATCTTCAACTATGACGTCATACTGAAGCTTTGTCATATTAGTCATATTAGAGCATAGATATGTGTACCGTGACATACGCTTCCCCTTGCTTCATATCGATTTACCTGTTGAATATCTTTGTAATCGCTAAAGAGAATTTATCTTCAACTATACCGTCAAGGTGAAGGTATGACGTCTTTATCTTACCATCATAATTGAGGCCCAGTTTGACATAAAATACTTGTCGAAAATTAAGACGATTGAAATGGTACACAAAATTGTACTGGAAAACATACAAGACGATGAAATAACATTAACCAAAAATGCTGACATACACAAAAATAATTCCAGACAACAGCAACACTACCACATTAAGAAAACAAAGAAAAACGTAGGGCAATGGACTTAAAACACAACAATGACATAGCTTACCTCTTGAAAAAATATACTGGAGACAAATTTAAAATCAACCTAAAAAGAACCTGATGACTACACTAACCAGACGAGACATACATGAATAGACCTTATAATATATTTCATATGTATGTAAAACACGTAAAAGCCTAAAAGGCGTTTAAATAAATAAATTAATAAAATAATAAAACAAATTAACACTATAATACTAAAAAGCAAAATATTTAAATTTTTTATCGATAAAAAACTAAATAAATAAATTAAAGTTTAAATGTTGTATTTAAGTAAAGTATAATAACTTTTTTGCCGGCAGATTACGCCTATTTAAATTTTGACTACGCTTTGAAAAAGTACATAAATGAAAATTATTTGTCTGCTTTCTTTCCAAATAAATAATAAAATAGATTATTTAAAAAAACAGTTCTTTTGCAAATGTCTCAGCAGCTCTAGCAGTTAAGATGTCTGATTTTGAATCTAGTGCCTCTATGTATGTTTTCAAATCACAGTGAAAACATTTCCAAAACTGTATTTCTTTTAAGTATGAATAAAAAAAATCACTAGAACATTAGAACATATGTGTTATACTTTGGCACATCGCCAAATATCTTTAAATCGTTTTCTACGTTTTTTAACTGAAACAAATTCATAAATTCAAAAGGAAAAACGATTTAAAAAACCGGTTAGCAGATGAATAACAGATAAATATTATTGAATGTAGAATATTTGATGATCCTGCAAAACAGTTTTTGTACGGTTTTAAATCAAGCGTAGCGTTTGCCGGTTTTAAAGATTTTATATCATAAGAGACGGAAAAAAAGATTTTGGGTGGAGAGTAAATGCAGGCAACAAAATGAACGGCAATTATACTATTGATTGTTTCAACGTTGAATTAATGGAGAAACATTTTTAGTTTTTGTAAAATAATAAATAATATTACCACTATGTATTTTTTTACAACATACGAGTTTAATTAAATAAAGTTACTAGTTTCAAATATCTGAAAAACTTTTGAAAGTTTATATTTACACCTGATGATAGGTAATTCAGATTACCTGAAACCAGTAGTGTTATTATAAAGGGTTTTTAAATTAGCGCGGGTAGATTTTGACGGCCCGTGACGGCCATTTTGTTTTGATGACATCTGTTAATTTTTTTATTTTTTTTTTGTTACTTATGTTGAATCATCATGGCAAGTGACGCAATTGAACAGTACGTTCAAATGATAAAATTTTATTATCTAAATGACTGTTCGTTAGTGCAATACTTGCGCGCATTGCGCCCATTTTACGGTAGACGTGGTGGCCCTTCACAGTCAACTCTTCAACGTTTGGTGGTCAAATTTGAGACGACTGGTTTGTTAATCAATCAGTCAACAATTGTACTTTCAAGGAACGCAAGTTTGGCTGAGAACATCTCCGCTGTCCGTGAAAGTGTACAGCAGAACCCGAGGCAGTCGATTCCTCGCCGTGCACAAGAACTCGGCCTTTCGCAAAATTTAACTTGAGGAATATTGCATCGGGACTTAAGCCTTCACCCGTACAAGATCCAACTGACGCAGGAAATCAAAGTTTATGACCAAAGACAACGTCGTTTGTTCGCTGACTGGGCTTCGAATCGTTTGGAAGACGACCCCAATTTTCACCGAAAAATATTTTTTAACGACGAGGCGCATTTTTGGATGAATGGCTGGGTTAACAAGCAAAATAGCCATATATAGGACAACATCAACCCACGCGAGGATCACCGGGTGATAATGCATCCACAAAAAGTAACCGTTTGGTGTGGATTTTGGGCCGGCGGCGTCATTAATCCATACTTTTTCGAAAACGACGTTCGCGAGGCGGTTACCATCAACGGCGAGCGCTACTGAACGATGATAACCAATTTCTTATGACTCAAATTGAATCGTATGGGCCTAGAAAACATGTGGTTCCAGCAGGACGGCGCTACGTGCCACACAGCGGACGCTACGATTTACATTCTGCATGAATGATTTGTGGGTAAGGTTATCTCTCGCAGGGGTGATCTGAATTGGCCACCAAGGTCATGCGATTTGACCCCGCTAGACTTTTTAGAAGTCACATGTCCATGCAAATAAACCACAGTAAACCAATGCCCTAAAGGTGAACATAACACAGGCCATCGCTCAAATCTAGCCGGATCTACGAGGAAGAGTCATTGAAAATTGGACCACTCGGATTCGTGCCACTGTAAGAAGCCGAGGCGGGCATTCAAACCATGTCATATTTCACACTTAATGACACATATGGGCCTTTTAAATAAAATTAAAAAAAATGTTAATACCTCACACACAACCTGTTTTATTTCATTTCAACATCTACCCGCCCTTATTAAAAACCCTTTATTAAACTCGTACGTGATGAAAATTGTGTGAAAAAAAAGGGTTTCATTTAAAAAATATATTAACGGTAATTTTTTTTATTTTATTTTATTTTTTATTTTTTGTTTTTTTACAGTACACATAAGAGGTAAAATAGAGTTTTAAAAAAATAAAGCATAATTATATAGCAATGAAATACATATTAATAATAAATATAGTTAACAAAAAATCCCATAACGGCATGGCCTGTTCGTGGGTATACAAGAAAATGTTAATGAATGTTTGCTCCTATAATAAATAATGGACAGCTATAATATTTTTGTGTAACATAAGAAAGAGAAAATAAAAATATTCTGTAAAAGATTTCATGATATTTTTTTTAAGTAATTAAAAAAAGGAAAAAAAAACACATTAAATTGTTGATTAACTCTTAAAAATCGACCAAAAAAATACTCGGCAGACTGTAGCTGTAACGTCGCGTTACAATCTCAAACATATTATTATTACTTACAATCACGTCATTTCTCTAAAGGGGTAGGCAGAGAAGATGAGCTGCCACACACGTCTATCCTAACATACATTCCTAGCTTCTTCCACATTCATACATCATGTCATACATGCTTTTCAGTGCTGTCAGACTTAAGATTTTGGTTTATCTGATCACGCCACGTCTTTCATGGTCGTCCTCGTCCCTTGATGCCGTTCATTCTTGCCATTTTTATTATTCATTTAATTAATTAATTTTTCACATTGTAAACAATGATTATTACTAAAAATAATGTGATTTCACCCGTGTCGAGGAGACTTAACAATATACATTTTTTAATATTTTTTACATGTGAGAATATACAAAGAAGACTTAATATATAGAGAGAAATAACAAAATGTTCAGACAGTTTTCAACACTTCGTATTTATGTTCACATTTAATTTATGTAAACCTATATTATTTACATTATAAAATCCCCAATAAAAGAACAAAAACATAACATAAACAATACATACATCCCCGGCAACATAAATAGCCCAACCCGTAAAATATAGAACTAATATATTAATTTTTTTCCGTTCCATTCTAACAAATTTTTCAATTTTATGCTTATTTTACACGTATACCTTTATGTGTACTTTACATCAATGAAACACTAATTTTGACGTAAAAAAATTGAGAGTTTTTTTATTTGAGACAAAAAATATTTAAAAAATTAATAAAAACAATTCTAATAAAATAAATAAAACAACTTTGTTTTTCAGAAATCTCCTCACAGTTGATTCATTGCACTTTATTTGCCTTGCTATATTATCACAATTGAGGACCGTTTTCCCAAAGTAAAATTTCTACAAAAAAAACCGAATGCGTTTTTTTATTGAAATGGGTTCTTCCGTGTGAGCTTTATCGATTGGTGAAATGAAACTTTAACAAAATGATATATGTGCGAAGTTGTAGCGGTTTAAATATCGTGAACTTTTACAAAACGAAATAACTACACTACAAGAGGTTTCACTAAGCGAAATATCTGCATTTTTTTTGGGGTGTTAAGTTTTTTAAAATCGAAAAAAAATCACCAACAAAACATGATTTCGGCTAAGAAAAAAGAAGTATAATAATTAAAATAGTAAAAAAGTATTCTTTGAAATATATTTTATCACTTTTTTTGTGCTATTATGTATGTAAAAAATATAAAAGCAGTAAATACCTAAATTTGTATATTTACATAAGAATCATACATATTATTAAATTGTGTTACAACAAAAGGGTGTGTTTATGTGGATTTGTATGAGAGTAAGTGTAAATGTGTGTTTATGTGTATTAGTGTAGGAAATGTAATTGTTTAAGACAACAGTTTTTTATAATAATAATTATTTTTAATATAATATTATATTGAGGATTTCAAATCGGAGATCCAAACTCTCTACGCACATACATTTTTTTTTTCTTAATGCGTCAGTTTTCGTAAAAGGTTTGGTTGATCGTATGACAACATTTTGTACGCTTTTTAACAGTTTTTTCAATATGCTTGTTATGCATACCCGTTATTGAAAAAATAGCGATCTAAGGGATGCGGGTAATCCTTAGAGTAATTGTTGAGAAGTGGACAAGGTGTGAAGAATACCTCCTCCTTGGAGGAGGAGAATTTAGTAAGTGGACTGTATTGCTGGGGAAGAAAAGTTGTTGAAATTTTCTGGCGTTGCCTAGTATGTAGGTGAAAAAATTCAATTAGATGAATCTCACCCGCATAAATAAAGATTTCAGCTTTTCAACTTCACAAACATCAACAGATTGAAGATTTGAAGGAATTTAGATGTTAAAATATGGGCAGAATGAGGAATATTACACAGTGTGTAAAATGGCCATTTTAACCAGCCAACAACCCCTTAATAAACGTATAAAAATTAATACTAATAGTGATGCTGCGTTGTCCCCCCACTATCCCATTTGAGACATTGTTCCAATTCATGAAGGTACTGGACATTAGACAATTAAAAAAAAAAAGAGTCATTGACATATTTCTAGTCATGCGGCTACAAGAGTAGAACTCAGCAGAATGCTCGTACGAGGTTTTCATGTAATTTGAATTATTTAATTCCAAAAACACGTACGACGTTTGCTCAGAGGGATTTCTCTTTTGTGGCCCCAAGAGTGTTTAATGTTCTTGATGAACATATTAAGTTCTCCAAAGCGAAAGCCATTTTCAGGTACAAGTCTGGAGTTTGTCTGAGGGAAGAGACCATTGCAGGAGACTGCTGCGAGATATTGCATAGATTTATATATTATTAGGCGTGTTGTCCAGATGCCCTTTGAAATATATGTATGTTTATTTTACAATATTGAATTTTATTTTTTGCTATTATTTTATTATGTACGTGCTTCCACTTTCCATTATGTTGTATCCCAACTCAACACGGGGCTTTTGGCCTCATATAGTTTAGGATACGTTATTATTGTATTTTTTGTAATATGTATGTATTTGTATGAGTAAATAAATAAATAAAAAATAAAATAATAAATGACATGTCATAAGCCCAGCGGAAGCCTAGACTTCTATATTCCACTCTCTAAAAGTTTTTCATATCTTTTGTAATAGTTAGTAATTTGATAATATTAAAAATATTATCACCGTTTTGAAGCAACAATTCACGGACAGTATATACTTGTAATGCCGTATTAAATATACTTCATGAACTCGGCAATAGTTATTCCCACGTATCTGATATATTTAGTGTAGGGTATTGTTCCTATAGAACAAACCTTTGAACTTTTCCAAAGATGGTGAATGGTAATTATATTTATTTATTGATTAATTTTATAATATTCACCGTTTTTTGTTCACTTTGCCCAGCTGTATGAAATAGTATTATGATTTTCTTGTTGTATTACTGTAGAATGTTTTATTATTTAAACTTTCTACTGAATATGCTGTTTAATTTTTAGGTTATTTTTTTAAATATAAATCTTGTAAAATTTTTAGGTTTATTTTTTTTTTATAAATCTTGGGTATAAGGAAATTTATGTTTTTTTTTTTTTTAATTTAAAAAATTAAGCCAAATATGTTGTTTTATAAATGTTTGTATAACGCAGACTTGCCGTTTATGTTAATAAAATAAAATACATTTATTAAATTCTTTCTTGTGTTGATTTTTACTATAAAATTAAATCTCTTTATTAGTTTGTGAAATTTTCGCTTACTGTTTTATTTCCTTCATACATTTTCGTTATGAGATTCCAAATCCAGGCCAGTCTGGCGAATTTGCGTTTATGTATATAGTTTGTATCTCGGAGAGATGGTATCAAGTCATATTTCATCACGTGTAGAGCATTTGTCGGTCGATTCTGGAGGCGAGATTGTACATCGTGCTAGTGTTTGTGGAGGAAATATGATTGTTGGCTTTCTCAGAAATGTTTTTAAAAGAAATCTAGGGATTGCAAAAATAAAAACAATATTAGATCTACTGGAAAAAGAGGTGTAAGTCATTAAATGTCAGTTTTACGATAACTCATTACTTATGTTTATTTTATTTATTTATTTATTTTTTGTTTCACGTTTTACATAACACTTTTTTTTAAAAATATGAATACCTCAATGGGTGCAACTTTTGCTGTGGTGTCCAAAAAATAAACTTAAAAAAATACATTGCTCAGATAATATGGTCTCCCAATTAATTCAATAATATGGTCTCCTAATTATAATATTCAAATAACGCGGATTGAATCGTTGAAACATATTTTTTTTAAATCGTTAATATTTAGAATCGGATCGAATACTTTCATAATTAACTATTATTTATCGTCTAGAGTACTTTCACATCTTCAGCTTAGAATTCAGAAGGATTTTGGCTGGTTTGATATTCTTGCACAAATTAATATCTAACTGTATAGATGCCCATGATATCCTTGCTTTGATAAACCTTAATGTACCTCGCCGTAACTTGCGTACCAATCCTGTCTTTGCTGTGGAAAATTATAAAGCGAACATCGGATTCTTTTCCCCTCTGCCAAAGCTTCTCAGAACAGTGAACGAAATCTCACTAAACGGTACTGTCGATAAGTTCCTACAGCAAGGGCAGGCATTTAAGAAGCAAGCGGTGTTGTCTCTCCTGACTCGCGATGTCACACTTGCTATTTCCGCCTAGATTATGCTATTTTTCTTTTTTTTAGAAAAAGAAATGTTAGCGTTCTTATAATTTACCCAAATATTTCAATTTCGGTGACCATTTCAAACGAGTTGTAGCTCACCATTAGAAAATGGAAATCAAATTGGGGTAGAGTGGGGTTTGAACCTCGGACCTCTGATCCGTGAGTCCGCAACACTAGCCACGGGACCACAACCCGATTCTACCTTATTTATACATACCTTTTGTTAATTATACACTTTGTTAATTTAAATAGATTTTAAGAATATTGAGATTAAGTATTACTCATTAATGCCAATATATTAAGGCTTACTTAAGCCTGTAGATTGGCTTTAAATTTTTTTTTTTTAATTACATATTCATACTTAAATTCACACAGATAAATATACATTAATAATAATAAGAATAAAAATGAAGAAAGAAGAAAAAAACAAAATAATATTATTAGTACAGCTCAAACATTTAACTACTACTGGTCAAGTAACAAGCTACTGTCAGCTCCCGGTGGCCCAACATCCGTACAAATGCCAAACATTTTTTTAAAAACAATTTTTCACATAAGTACTTAAGACAATAAACAAATATTTACATAATACAATAGAGATGAAGAACATTTAAGATAAAAGAAAATAGAAGTCTAGGCATCCACAGGGCTTATGACCTGACATTGGCTGGTTTAAGCGGCCACTTTACGCACCGTGTAACATTCACCATTTGCCTATGCATATATATTTTTTAAGGAATAAACTGCTAAGCCTCTATTTAGAGGCTTGTCAGCAGGTGGGATAGAGGGGATATGGAAGGAGGTAGTGAAAAATACACCATAACGCCCAGACCGATTGACAAAATTCTTTCTTAGATTTTTTTTTGCAACTGGCGGAATCGAACCCGCGACGCTAGTTGCACAGTTGGCTGTCTAACCAACAGCGCCTGCCGAACGTCTATATTCCTTCGATTCTTCCATCTGTTGAAGTTTGTGAAGTTAGCTTGTGAGCTGAAACCTTTTTGACAAACTCGAAACATTGTTAATAAAAAAATACTGAACAATGTTTTGAGTAAGTCTAAATGCTTGCGGACAGGCTGAATTCTCTCCTGAAGGAATTATTGGGATTTAAGTTTGTTGCAACAGAGAGGGAAAACATTTTTGAGATAGCAGGCGTTGCTTAGTAAGTGACATAATTTAGCAGGATGAATCTCACACACATAATTAAAGTTTTAGCTCTTTTACTTCACAGAAGCCAACAGATAACAGATGAAAGAGTTGAAGAAATGTTGATGTTTAAACATAGGCAGAATGGTGAATTTTATATTTACTTTCTTTTATTCAGGAAATATACAGTGCAATTACATAGTTTTATAGTAAACAAAGTTAGACTTAACTCAAATGGACCAGTGAAGTTTCCATATTATAGTATCATTACATCAAAGGTTTTCAATTAACTATTTTTAGTTTTTCAAGTACAAAAAAGAAGGGAATAAAAACATAAATAAAAGAAGCTTAACAATTAAAATCATAGTAGAGAGGTCATTTAAAAAGTTTTTAGTTGGTTTTTACATAACTGGAAACAATATTAAAAATGAAAAAAAAAAATAGCAAAAGTAATTAAAAGGTAAGAATTAAAATAAAGAAATAAAAAATAAAAATAACGTGCTCAAATGAAAAAAAAAGTCAGGCTAATTTTATACAGTGTGTATAGTGGCCACTTAAACCAGCCAGTGATAGGTCATATGCCCTGTAAATGCCTATACTATATCATATTCGTTTCTCAAAAATGTTTTCTACTCTGTTGCAACAAATTTAGAACTAAATACTTTTTTTTATACGTATTTTCCATAGATAAATTCTAACGGTTAAATACAAATATATCAGAAAGTAAACCTGAAATAAAATAAAACAAATCATGTCAAATTATTCAGGGTTAATAATATATTCAGGAATAAAAGGTTTATGTCAACACAGGGGTCTTGGCTTAATATAGTAAGGGATACGTTTTCTTTTTTTTTGTAAGATGGATCTACAATCATACGAATAACTAATTTTTTTAAATGTCAGCAAATACAGGGAACAATAATTAATGTATGTCATAAGTTATTGATAATATTTAAGATGGCAAGTTTAGAAAATATATGAATGAGCAAGGGCATATCGAAAGCGACAAAAATGAGATTGGTCAGAACTTAAGCGTTTTTATTTTTTTATATGAGGCAGAAACATGGACAATAAGGGTAAAAGAACGCTAATAAAATAGATGCCTTTGTGATGTGCTGTAAGTGTATGCTAAAAATACCCTAAACAACCAGACGCACCTACGCCTCTATTCTTCAGAAACTGAAGCTAATTGACAGACTCTCCACCATATGCGTAAGAAATAATGAGTTACAAACTGCCTTGACTATATATTTTCTTCAAGACCATGGAAATAAATCCGACCTTATGGTCCTATTTAAAATTCTCAACTCACAAATTGATGCGCCTGAACTACTGAGCTCAATAAAATTAAATATCCTAACTAGAAACCTCAGACAAAACTTACTCTTTCATACCGATAACCATATAACTAACTATGGTTTTCATTCCCCTATGCCCAGAATTCTTAGGTCTGCCAACAAACATACCAGTCTTGATTTCTTTGATAACAAGTTGTCTTCTTTCAAACGATCACTGAATCAAATTCAATTATAAACACCCCTCTCCGCTTCCACTCCCATAAAGTCTACTATAAACCATCGAGTCTTTCTAATTTTGTTATAATAATTTTCTTGGTATAAATGTGTCCATAAAAATGCCCATTGGGCGTATATATAGATATAAATAAAATAAAAATATGCCTTCCAATATTTTGGTCACCTCGCAAGGAGAGAAGATGATTGCCTGGAGAAGCTTGTTGTGGTTGGCAGCCTAGAGGAAAGAAAAGGACGAGAGAGGTCTTCCATTCGCTGGTCGGACCAAATATAAATTGCAACGGGCTCATTTTTTGTGGCGGTCTTAACATTTTTCTTCAGTATTACGCCTTTTATTCTCTATCAGAACTCTTTATTCCCAGAAACGATTATAATTGCTTCGATAAGATACCTATTTAATATTCTCGTTCGACAAGACTGTTTTCAATCTGAAAGTAAATATATCAGCCTCAATTATATCAAAAGCAGATATTCTGACTCTCAGACTTTTCTTTCAACCATTTATAATAAATTCTCCTTCTTTTAATGATGTTATTAGTTTTTTTTTTGCATTTTTGCTGGAATACTACGATGTAGTCGCTTGCTATTGATTGGAGCTAAACAGGTAGTCTGTACCTATCAATTTCTGCCTGAGGCATTAAAAAATATTTCTCATGTTCTAAGTTCACTTACACTTTTTTTTCTCTGAAAATCATGTTTTAAAAGCAAATATCTCAGCTACTAATAATTTTCTTCTGCTGTTTGTTTTTCCATTAGATAGCATCAAATATTGTCAAATTGCAATAGGGAAATATTACGTTTTTTTGTTTATATTTTAAAAGTAATAAAAGTCTATTAGATACTGTCCAGTAAAAAAATTTTTTGCTAATTATTAGTAGCATAAAAAATAATAAGTAATTTTGAATTTTCGCAAAAACGGCAATTCCTTTGACCACGCCCCAAATACGTCACGATTCATGTTTATTTGTTCCTGGAAATTGAAATTTATTTATTTACACTCTTTATCAAAATAAAATTTTACATTCACTTTGCCCAGCTAACAAGGGTACATACCCCGTTCCAAGCTAGGCAACTACATTTTTACATATTATAATAGTTAACAAATTAATAGAGAGCACAGACAAATAAAATATAAACTTATTCGTATACACATTTTGATACATATACATTCACACATACACATATATACACACACACACATACACCGACCCATGCGCATACACATACATACATTTATAAAAACATAGACAATTTATTTATGCGAAACTTCACGGTTGCCATCTATAAATATATTTTTTTTAATAATTCCTTATTTTTATATTTTATTTTTGACATCCAGTAAGGTTCTCCAATCCGTGGCATGCATCAAATTTTCTGACTCCCTACGACCAATGTCATGAAAAAGCGAGGTCAACATCTTCCGCAACTTGACAACACTCCCGTCTTTCCACGATTCTGGCAAAAGGTTATGAACCTTTTTGCCTATGTAATAGTGTTGTCTCGATGCCAGAACAGTGTTGACACCTTCACTTCAGATCAGATCCCTATTAGAGTATCTTGTATTATGGTTGTGGTTGATTGTGGTTGATTGGTTGAATTTGTTCAGAACATTATTACAAATCTTGACGTCACGACAACCATGGCCAAACTCGTCGCGTTTTTCTAGCGATATTTTATTTATTTATTCATATTTTTCGCTTACAAACTATAATTAATAATAAAAATAATGTGACCTCACTGGGGTTTCCCGTGCCGAGGACACTTAACAATTTAGGTTTTTTAAATTACATTCGAGAATAAACAAGGAGACTAACTTAAAAAACAATCATAATTAACAAATAGTCAGACAGTTTTAAAAACAAGGTATTTATGTACATTTATATTATTTATATTACAAAACACACAATGAAAATAACAAAAACCTAACATAAGCCATACAGTTGTGGAGCAGTTGATTCAGCATTGGTATGGGCGAATGAGACAATCCATTTTACTTCTACCTAGCTCCACTATTCATTTTTTTATAGCCTTTTTAAACATTTTCTCATTACTAATTGCTTTTATAGATAGTGGAAGTAGGTTATAGATTTTCATAATTTAAAAAAATATATTTTTATGGATGAAAACGTTTTTCGCAATATCCATATTAATTTGGTAAATAAAATTAATTACAATTAATTACAATTAAATACAATTAATTTTTATTGGTCTTTGTAGTATGCGATATTTCCTTTTTATAAGTCAATTCAGAGCAAAAAGTGACTTGCACCATTCTTTCCCTGCAGGCTACATATTTCATTTGAAATTTATTGTAACTGAGATGAAAAAAAAATGAGGATGGAAGATGGATTTATAGGCACAAAGTTGAGGCGTATTTATTACAGAGTCAATCAATAGCGTAACAGAGAATAACCGGGTAAATGTTTTACTTAAGTAACTGAGCATTTAGGCTACAAGCGAGAACTGACTATGAAAAAAAAAACATGTAGACATACTGTTTAATAATTCCTTTTCCATAATTAATGCAAATAAACATTCAATTTAGCCTTGTTATAGCGAAATAAATTTAAAATGAAATTATACAGTTTTGGTACTGCACTCCCCATTGTTCTATCTCCATAGTAGTTCTTCTGTCGTGGCACCGTCAGCTGCTGTGCCGATACTTGTCGGGTCACGATCTGGTGGGTGACTTTGGATTTAAAACTGCGATCGAGGAAATGATCTGTCTTTATATTATACTCATTTGTCAGCTATTTCTTTTCCGTCCAAGCTGCTAGACATTGAAATGAGCTACCTCTTTATATAAAAAACACCCCTTCTCTTTCCACCTTCAAGAAACGCCTGAAACATTACTATAAACAAACAAACAAACAAACACAGGACAGTCAAAACTACTACATAATGGACTTAAACACTACAACGACCTACCTTACTACTTGAAAACTTTTAATGGAGACAAATTTAAAATCAATCTGAAAAAGCACATGATGACTGAACTAACTAGACTAGACGAGACATAAAATTACTAGACAATATTAAATTTCTAATGTAACCCTAACGGGTTTTTTTAAATTGTAAATAAATTTAAAAATAAATATATATACCATAATCCTGAACTCCCTGTATTTCACTGTTTTTTTTTTTAAATATATATTTTTATCCCTTTTCTTTCCTTGGTTTCTCTTTCTCTCTTCTTCCAAACTCATTATCTGATTCCACATTCCTCACCCTTCAAAATGTTTATCAGATATAAGGCGATTATATATATCTAGAATAATTATGTTAGTGAAAGCAAATTATTCTACCGAATCCTAAAATGTACACTCCCACACCACCAGAAGTCAAATTAAAGGATGGATCATAGGGTCTACCACAAACTCTGAATTCGGGCAAAGAAATTTCAGGTTTCTGGGCCCCAAAATATTCAATATGTTACCCAACATTACAAAACCATGACAAGAATTCAATTAAATAAATTTGTAATAAAATAGTTACTAGATTTAGGTAAAGAAAAATCGGAAAATTTACAAAATAAACGTTAAATGATAAATGGTATAAATAGTATAACTTAATAAAAAATCAACTGGTACGTACTCATATTATTGTTTATTTTTGCATAAAAATGTCTGTCTCAAAACAGGTTGTACCTAGTTAGGCAGACTTGACATAATCCAGAGAAATCTATTCCATAAGAATGTATGTAGTAGATAAAGAATTTGTAATTTTTGTTAATAAACCATTATTATTATGAATGTTATTTTTTAAAGTTGAAATGTGCAGCCTTTATCTTCCAATTTATAAAAAACAGCTGTTATTTTTAATCAATTAGGTTATTTTAATGAATGTATATTTTTAATATATATATTTTCGTTTTTTAATACTCATTTACGACACACTTTTTCCAGTTTGTTTTTTGGTTGGCTGGAAAATTTTGCTTTAAGCAATAAATCCACCAAAGTACTTATTCTTCGTGCTTATAATTTTAAATAAATAAATAAAAATAAATTTTATCTTTGAATAAACTGAATGATGCTAAGTAAATTATAAATATGTATTTTTAAACATTGCTAATCGAAAAACCAAATTATTTATTATTCTGTTTACTAAGTTAAATATTGTACCATATAAAAGTATTACTCATCATTATTCTCTTTCTGCACCTAATGGTGGATAGGGCACTGTATTGGTACACCAATGGCAGCGTATCTCGATCATCTTTGTTACATGAAGGTAAAGTTATCAGTCTTACGCTTCGGGTGCCATTCTAGGGACTATGAAATATTTTAGTGTAAGAACACTCGTTAAAAAATATCTCTAATCAACCATGTCTGTAATCGCACCCCAGACTTCTTGCATGGTAGGCAAATGCACTGACCATTGCACCACGAGGCCGACTAATACAATTATTTCATTTTTTCTCTCAAAATTTATTTCTAAATTGAATAATGAAATTATTGAAAAAATACATTTTAATTTTAGGTTCATGATTTTAACTTTCCTCCGTGTATAATTGAATAACTTATCTGTTTTGCACTTTTTGATATGCTTTTAATTTTATTTTGTAAATTAAAATGTCATAATATTTATAGATGCATTGATTTTAGTATAGAAGAGTCCCGACTTAATACGGAATTTTTTAACAAGTCGGGACATAAAAAAATATAATTATCCTAAAATAAAATTATATATTGTGTGCATTAAATGTCGTGTTATAAGCCATTAGCCCTTTAAATGCCATAACTCCTATATTCCTCTTAAATCTTTCTTGTGTTATATGGTAATTTTGACATTTATTGCACCAAAAAAGGAAACACTTTTGGGAAGGGAATACGAAAATCCAGGCATCTACAGGGCTTATGGCCTGTCACCAGTTGGTTTGAATAGCCATTTTTATACCCAGTGTGACATTCACCATTCTGTCTATATTTGAACGTCTGTATTCCTTTCAATTCTTCCATCTACTGATGTTTTCTCTTTAACTCTACCGTCATCAACTAACTTAGTTCAGTGTGACATTCCATAACTCTATTAAATGTCGCACTTAATTCAAAAAACAGTTTTTTTTACTTATGGGACCTTTTACGAGAGATGCATTTTAAACAAACATAAACGCAGTATTAATGAATAAATATAATATGCAACTGTTCGTTTATTATATCAAAACATAAAAATTAATATAAAAGTAATATTAAATTGTAAAATGAAATAAACATTTATGTAAATAAAAATGTTCATATAACGTGTGGCTAAGGAATTAAAAAACAAAGGCACTTTGAAGTTGATGTATACTTCATTAGTGAGAAGCCAGTTAGAGTATAACTCTACAATATGGACTCCTTACTAAAACTGTCACCAAAACTCTCTTGAAAGAGTCCAAAAAAATTTCTTACGGTACATAAGTTTTAAGCTTAGAATCAGTCATGAATTTTTAAATTACGATTTTTTACTAAAAACATTAAATTTTTTAAAACGTAACGATAGAAGAAAAATTATAGACCTTTTAAATTTATTCAAAATTGTAAATTCAATATGGGATTGCCCTGAACTATTATCAACTTCAGGGTTCCTGGAAGAATGACTAGAGAGGTGCCACCGTTTTGTAGCAATAATTCACGGACAGTGTATACTTGTAATGCCGTATTAAACAGGCTTGATGAACTCGGCAATAGTTATTCCCACGTATCAGATATATTTAGTGTGGGGTATTGTTCCTATAGAATAAACCTTTTGAACTTTTTCAGCCTTCTTCAGCCCTTTACAGCTTTTTTTTTTTTTTGAACAGCCGGATGAATCTCACCCACGTGATAAAGGTTTCAGCTCATTTACTTCACAAAAGTCAACCGATGGAAGAGTTGAGGAAATGTGGATGTTCAAACATGGGCAGAATGGTGAATGTTACACAGTGTGTAAAGCGTTATTCCCACGTATCCGATATATTTGGTGTGGGGTATTGTTCCTACAGAACAAACCTTTTGAGCTTTTGCAAAGATGGTGAATGGTAATAATATTTATTTATTCATGCATTTTATAATATATACAGTTTTTTGTTCACTTTGCCCAGCTGAGCTGTATGAAACAGTACTTATGATTTTCTTGTTGTATTACTGTAGAATGTTTCATTATTTAATTTTGTTTTTTACATTTATCCTTGAATTGTTTAAACTTTCTAATGAATATGCTTTATAATTTTAAGGTTATTTTTTTAAATATAAATCTTATATAATTTTTGGGTTTAATTTTTTTTATAAATCTTGGGTTTAAGAAAATTTATGTTTTTAAAAAAAAAAAATACTAAGCCAAATATGTTAGTATTATAATTTTTTGTAAAAGGCAGATTTGCCGTTTATGTTGATTTCATATTCAACAATTTTTTTGTTCAGATAACAAATATAAGTATACAATATTACTACTTAATACAAGTTTTATATTAATTAAATAAATAAATTTACATTAACGTTTCCCATTACGTAAAAGAAAAAAAAAATGTGTTAATAATGGGGAGTATCGTCTTACAATTGTTCGTTTATTTTATTTTTAATTATTAATATTTTTAGGATAACATGTAAATTCCAAAAAAAAATACCAACGGTGTTTAAAAAATTACAAGCAGTGCTACACAAAAACGAATTATAAACGTAACTTTTCACTTCTTCCTTAAATATATTGTATTCCCGACTGCGCTTTTCATTTTCTTTGTTCATAAAAATATTTAAAGAAAAATATTCCTCTATAAGTATAATGATGTTGTGCTGTAGTTGTTTTTAATTTGGAAATTAAGATATTACCACCTGTTCTAGGCCGCGTCCTCACGTTTTGTGACCTAGAAACACTTCTATTTATTTTGTCTTTATGTATTTAAATTTAAATTTGACATTTATCGTATTTACTGCATTTTGTGGTTACCTATTGTACTAGTATTGTAGGAGACTTGTCGCACATTATTCATTCAGTGTGTATCCGTTAAATTTTAAAATAAAATGCTTTTTTTCGGAATACGGTTTTAAAATACATATGCAATATATATATACATTCAAGAGCGGGCATATTGCCGTAGGGCAGTTTCTTTCTACCTACCCAAACCGTTCGGTTTAAGAAAATTACAAGTACATGGACATATTGAATATTATTTATTTTTATTTATTTATTTATACTTTAACAATGTTTGTATTAATTTTTTATACACAATAATGTTTCCTCACTGGGGTGTCCCGTGCCAAGGGAAACATTTTACAATAAGTAAAACATGCCTTATATTAGTTATTTAACAAAGGTAACATAATAATAAAACAAAAACGTAATCAATCTAACCAACCTAATTATCATTAACATAATAAGCAATATAAACTAAAATAATCATAGAAAACACAACCAATTTATATAGACCTGTGGACCAAATTTCACTAAGAGTACATTTTTTTTACCTATTTGGCTTGATCCACTCATGCTTTTATACAGAATTAAAAACAAAGATTAATTAAATAAATAAAAAATGTTAATAATTGACACTATACTATGAAGAGAGGAGAGGGGATGGAAAGGAAATAAGAATGTTTAAAGAACAACTTAAATATTTTGGTAGTGACATTACAATCTTGACTGAAATGTAAAAAAAGAAAAATGTAATATTATAATATTTTATGTCAACCATGTCGGGAATCAAACCCGAGATCTCTAGCATGGTAGGCAAGCGCGCTGACCACTACACCACTAGGCCGACATATATAATTAAATAAACATATTTAGCAACAGTATTTTGAGTTTGTCCAAATTTTTGTGGACAAGAACTGGATTCAACTTCCTGGGGAGATTGCAATTTTAACATATTACTACGATGAAGAAGAGGTTTCAGCTCCTCAACTTTACAAACATCAACAGATGAAAGGATTGAAGAAACAAAAATGTTCTAAAATGGGCTGAATGGTGTAAAGTGACCACTTAAACCAGCCAACGACAGGTCATAAGCCCTGTAGACGCCCAGACTTCTATATTGCCTTCTCTAAGATGTTCTTCATCTCTTTTGTAATATGTTTATATATATTTGGGTCAACAATTTATTGCCAAGCCCTATTTTCAAAAAAAGATTAAAGAATCTTCTTCAATGTTTATCCTAGTGTTTTAAATTCTTGAGGTGTTTTTTTCTGAACGTAAAAAAACGCGAAAGTCTGAAAGTCGCTACGCAAAACCTACTTTTTAGGATTATATTCGCCTGTACAATTTGTCACTTGGCAAAGGGATGGGGGTGGAAGTAAAGATACGGTGTCAAAGTATTTTATCCCTTGTGACAATATATTAGCATTGTCAGCGTTTTCCAGTTGTGAATATTATTTCTGGGCGTTTTATCATTTGACTTTTCTTTTAGCCACTTTCCCGGGAGTTAAGGAGACAGCCTTTGGTTTAAAATGTCTCTAGTCACGCCATGGTTGATTCTTATTTCGTATTTTTTAAATATGAACGATACAGAGTATAAAGGATGGATGTCAATATTTATATACTTTAAACCAATCTGACAGTGGTTTACATTTTTTATCAATTGAATCGGCATTTACATCGTAACACTTCACTACAAATTATTATTTTTTTGAAAATGTTTTTAGTATGTAATGGTCAGCGCGTTTGCCTACCATGCAAGAGACCTCGTGTTCGATTCCCGAAATGGTTGTTATGAAATGTTTATTTAAAGGGGTGTTTTAAAAATAATATTTTCAGGCGTTGCCTAGTATGTGGGTGAAATAATTCAATTAGATGCATCTCACCCGCATAAATAATGGTTTCAGCTCTTTAACTTCACAAACATCCACAGATGAAAGAATTGAAGGAATATAGATGTTTAAATATAGGCAGAATGGTGAATGTTACACAGTGTGTAAAGTGGCCACTTAAACCAGCCATTGACAGGTCATAAGCCCTGTAGATGCCTAGACTTCCATATTACCTTCTCTTAAATGTTCTTCATCTCTGTTGTAATATGTTAATATGAACAGCTCCCCAGGGAGTTGAATCCAGTCCTTGTCTACAAAAATTTGGACAAACTCAAAATATTGTAAATAAAATATTTATTACATAAGTTTATTTTAATGTCCAAGATGTAAGAAAATTGAAAAACACAAAAGCTCAAAACTTCATTTTTTGACATTCATCATTGATATCCTGTACCTTTCATATTTTATTTGTAAAGAAATTGAAGAGTCACTGTCGCGCAGTTTTCTATAACTTTTGTGTAACGATAAAGATGTGTTTCTCTTGCCTAGTGGTCTAAATATGTAGTTGAATTAAAATTGTTGGGGGAAGAATTAAAATTAAATAAGTCAAGGTAAATGTCATAAACATCCTGTAAACGTGTACGTCGCAGGGGCGAGTCTTCAAAATAAGTGATTATGCACAGCTTACCATTATATTTGACTTTCGATAATAATGTTTTTTAGGAACCTTTGGTCTTTAATATCGTGCTTTCTCATTAGAACATAAATATTTATGGAACATAAATAAAATAATTGTTATTTATTTTAAATCACCACCTCCGTTTTATCTACTTATAAAAAAAATATGAAGTGCGCCCAGCGCCCAGCCCGTTCTCAGTGAACGATGAAACCAGCCAATTACCTTAGCTTATTACTCCGTACAAAAAAGTTCACTATATTTTACATCTTTGACCCAAGTCAGCTTTTTAAGACAAGCTTGCAGATTACAAACATTATTTGAAAATTCTCTACTTGGAAACTAGTATTTCGAACATTATTTCCGAAGGACTATTTTTCTTTGATAGGATGCCGTTGACATATTATGTATCAGTTAAGACATGTGGCGTTCGCCGTGGTCGTTTTTGGCATTGTGCATTTTGAAAGGAATCGGCCAGTGCTCAGCGTTGACACTGAAATCATAATGGAAATATCTGAACAATTTCATTGTGGTATTTGTTGATAAACTTTTGTTCAAGTATTATATAAAAATAGTGAAGAGTAAATCTATGTTTATCGCGTGGTTAATAATAATTGTTGTGTGAGTTGATTTTCACAGAACCACAGAAAAATTAATCTTTTATAATTTGTGCGAACATATTTTGTACCTATATGTAGGTACACATTAATTAACATTTTTTTGTAGATTACCTATAAAATAAATCACGGCTCGCCATTAATGTATCGTATACCCTATACACATGTGTGGATTGAAGATTTTCTTTTTCAACGCTTTAAATGTGTTTTTTACACATTAAATACTCTTGTATATTTTTTACTGCAAAAGCAGAAAATCCTGCAGTTTTTTTCAGTAAACTAAAATTAATTTCAGTCCTTAAAGGGAGTTATTAAGATTAACATATTACAAATGAGATTAAGAACATCTTAGAGAAAAATGTACGGAGGCATAGGTATTAACAAGGCTTGTAATCTATCGTTTGCTTTCCAAAGTGTGTAATATCCACCACTTTGCCTATTTTTGAATATCCATATTTTTTTCATTCAAACATAACCAGAATGGTGAGTCCGTAATGCGGTAACTTAAACCAACCAATTAGAGGTCAAAAATCCTGGAAATGTTGGAGTTGTTCCTTTTTCCTTCTTCTTTCCTTCCCATCCCCTCTCCTCTCTCAAAGTATATTTTTTTAGTTAATTTAAGAGAAATATCATATACTACAAATACCGATAGAAATATGTAAAATAAATTAAGAATTACAATATATTAGTTTGTCCAAATGTTCGTAGACAAGAGACTGGATTTCCCTTTTTTTAATGTATTCTCCATCCCTGTTGTAATTTGTTTAATTAAGAATAATGAATTTTTTTCTAAAGTATTTTATCGGTATTTGTAGTATGTGATATTTCCCCAATAGGCTTGTATTCTAAAATTGTGATTTTTCCGAGATCATCATCTAATCATCATTTAATCGGGTTGTGGTCCTGTGGCTAGTGTCTCGGACTCACGGATCAAAGGTCTGTGGTTCGAATCCTACTCTACCCCAACTTGATTCCATTTTCAAATAGTGAGTTATTTACAACTCGTTGATGCAGAAAACGAGGAAGACCGAGAAAGACATGGCACGATCAAGTCCATCAAATACTTGAAGATGGACATGTCAAAAGTAGGAATAATCGGCGTGCGTGCATAAGAAGATGTATGAATGTAGAGGAAGCGAGGTATGTATGCCAGGATAGAGTGTTATGGCGTTCTATCCTCTCTGCCTACCCCTACGGGGAAACGGCGTGATGGTTTGTTGTTGTTGTTGTTGAAAATGGCCCTTAAAATGAAATATTTGGGTAAATCAAAAGAACGCAAATATTTCTTTCTTTGAAAAAAAAAAATCATGCTCTCAAATTGCTCTCATATCATATTTAGTCATTTTTGCATTGAATTGATGTTCCGTGTAACTTTTTTCATTATTTTTACTGTGAGTTGTTGTTATTTTTAAATCAGGTTGTATTCCGAGTTATTTTCATTGTAAGGCCATGTTTTAAGTCTTTGTTAAAGTCGTAGACTTACTAAAACTAAAGTTTTGACAAAACTAGAATACAGAACGTACCAAGCAGTGGTTATCTGTGACATGAAGCTATATACATCTCGTGTATTACATAAAACAAACGACTACATAGATATGTTCACCGTCTTTACATTCATCGGTTTTTGAACGAATTTTGGTGTTACCATTTTGCTATTTCCTCGTAAAAATGCTAAGCAGGCAGATGAATGAAACACTATATCGTCTTTGCACGTAAAATATGACTTATGTGAAAATTGAACGAAGTTAAGTAAAATATATATATTTTTATTTTTTAAATAAAAATATCAGTTGTTATATAAAAATAAAAAATATAAAAAATAGTGCATAGATCCAGTTTAAGTTTTTCATAAATATAAAGAAAGAACATGTTACACAGTAAAGAGAAAATAAATAAATTATGTAAGACATGAGAAAAAAAAGATCTCGTAAGAAGGTCAAGGGATGAGGAAATAGAGTGGAGGAGTGGAGAAGAGGGATTTATATAATATAGTTGATTAATTCAAAATTTCGATATTATAATAAAATAAACATAATTAAAGGTTTGTTCCCCGAATAACATATTACTTCGGAGAGCGAACATTAAATTGCGTTGTTCCAAGATTGTTCAATGATCTCCCACAAACCATCATTAACATGAAAGATCTTCAAATGAAAAAAAAAGAACTGAAGAAATATCTTCTAGATACTTTATAGTGCCTGTTTATAAATAAATTTGTAAAATATGAATAAAATAAATGTAATATAAACCTGTCATAAAAAAAATGTGTACCACCGAAAAGTCTTTAGACTTAGTGGGTAACAAATTCTTGTATGTATTTTTTAAATTAAAAAATTAACGCTACTCTGCAGCACTAAAACTAAAAGAAACAAAAACTTATTACACACTGACAAATATTTCATTTTACAGTCTTTCAAAAAGCTTTTTTTTGAAGTCACAAAATTTTGTATTAAAAATATCTAAATGGGGACAAAGTAAATTAAATTTGGAGCAGCTACGATAAATAAACGAGTTTTGAACATATTTTTTTGGGCAATGAATTAAAAAAAAAATGAACTTATCGTGTTGACTTTACGGGACAATTGATTGAAATACGCTCCAAGAGATATGGATCCCATATACCTAAGTTAAGTCTAAATTTGAAATGGCGTAATCTGCCGGTCTAAAAGTAATTATATTTTAGTTACATACAATTTATAGTTTTTAACAGAAATACCTGTTAAACATATTGATTTTATCTAATTAATGGTTTTTTGTTTTTTAATTATTGCTCGATTAAAAAAAAACATTCGTTTTAAAATGGCAAAATCGTACGATTTTCTAATGCCGCGTTCGTTTTTCCCGACTACAGCCTTAATGTGAATTCTAAATTACTTAAAAATGACCTAGAAGAGAACAAATAATAATAATTCGTTTTCTTTCCAGATTCCGATGACTCACTGCACAGCCTCCGACTGCCAGTACGCATTCTGCTAGCTCAGCGCCTAGTAGCTTCAGGAGGACAAGACGACAGCCCTGACACATGGAAACCAAGGCCTCGCAGTCCGTCATCGACAGAATAACAATCAAAACGGTCAGACGAAAAAACGGCTGCAAGGAGGCGCCATCGATACCGCCAACAGATCACTCGTAAAAAGAAAGAAGGTACTCTGAATGCAGACAGTAAGAGGGCAATAAGGCGGAGAAGAAAGAAGTAACAGACATATCTACGTGTTGTAAGTTAGCTACGTAGTGATAAAGGTAGATTTTTTACAAGCAAGGATCATAGAAAAAGAAGCGTCAGTCTGTCATATCGTACCTCTAAGAAACATCACATCTGTTACAATCTGCACAGAGCAGTTGAAATGCGCCCAGGAAAAGCTCCCTAGGAAATATTTAGATAGTTTTATGAGAATTGTTGCTGTTACGTTTGGTCAATTTTCTGGTCAATTGTGTGATAAAGACTCGGTTAATCAATTTGTTATCCTAAATTATTTGATTTCGTTGATTGAATAATTCACTGTTACTTGTTTTAAAGTAAACTGTTAATAATAATTAATTAAATAAGTGACGTATGTTGAATAATTCTAGTAAGTGCACGTAGATGACAACCATTTGTTTTTTTTGATGGTGGTTAATTGTTCGTTCGCAAGAGTTGTTTTCTTCATGAAGATTATCGATTGAAGTTAATATTGTTAAATACACCCTGGTTTGACTTTATTTGGTAATCGATCAGGATGGGATTTGTTGTACGACAGTGTATACGGATGATAATATTGACTTGCGTTTACTAGCGTACCGTTAAAAATCCTCGATTTAAAATATATTTTTTTAAGTTTTTGGGCCAAAATTAAAGACGCCTAAAATATGGTGTCCAAATTATGATATTAAACAGTCGTGCCAAACATTTAAAGCTTCAAACGATTTGTCATCTTCTAAATAAAACAATTAGACTAAGAGTGTAACAAAAAGCTTAAAATAGTAGAAATAAATTTAACAAATCTTCCACAATTCGCCTCGTACTTATAACGCCTCGAGAGCTTCCTAGTAGCGACAGTAAGAAGAGATAGCCGGTGAATCTGACAAGTCTGTAATCAAGAAGAGAATAGAAGATATCAGTTGAAATTAGAAAGTAGATAATAGTGTTAGATTTTTAAGCAATTTGAAAAGAAAACAGACCAAAAGCTGATGAAAGAGAAAGGATAAACCGCTGCGAATTTAAGCATCCAAGAAAACGCACAAATTAATTATTCTGGAGGTATTTTTGATAGGCGGAATACCTAATATTTGGGATGTTTGCTCCTGCCGGAATTTGAAGTCGCTAAAGACAAAAAAACATAGAAGTTTCAAGAAGAAACTTTAAATAGGACTTCAGACGATTTTTTTTGCTAAATTGTAAGGAAAAAAGATCAAGCACCATAGCCTGGTCTTTTTATAGAACTCACAGCAAGATTCTGGAGCTATTGATAGGAATAACAATTGAAGCAATAATAATAATTGAGAAGGCCAGCGCGGGGCCGCTCGAGGAGAGGGTGTTGGAGGGGAAGACGTCCAGGGCCAGGCCCGCGGGGCGATGGCGGGCAGCGGCGCGGGCGGCGGGCGCGGGCGGTGAGGCCATGCGCGCGCAGATGGGCTGGGTGCTGCTACTGGTGTTGCCGCTGCTGCTGGCGGCGCTGCTGGGCGCCACGGCCACTGGCGCCGTGGCGGGCTGCCCGGGCTGCGCGAGGCCGAGACCGGTGGACTCCATCAGGTGAGGCATCCTTTCGCATCTGCATTGTTCGAATGCCAAAGGATTAGAATCGGTTTAGTGTTTTGAGCATACAGTTAGTCGCAATGGCGTACCCCGAAGGCGGATATTGAACGTATTACAGAGTTGACTGTGGACGAATGACAGAGACGTTCGGACTTCCCTCCAAAGCGTAGATGAACTTATTTCTTTATCCTGACGCGAGGGCGAGCGTTTACACTTTGTATCCCGGAGCCGTGTAAACACGTGATTATTTAACCATGCGTTGTGTACCGGTCCCGTGTTTTCAAGTGGTTTAGGAAAGATGATAATATCCGACAAAAACCCTTCATATCGTTTGCCAGATTTGCTGTAAAAGGGGTTATGAACGCAGTGGAGTTAAACTAAATTATAGTCGCGGTTTTTAAAAGAGTAACTCTTTAATAAGCAAAAAAGTGTTTTTAGTGTGAGGGAAACTGACTGCAAGACCCACAGTCTTTAAAATAGTTTTCGGGTGTGTGAAGAGAGTGCTTACAACATATCAGCCTCTATCAGCTTACTGATTTAGCTTTAAATCTACTTTTCTTCACTTTTATTCGCTGAGATTTTTTTCCTATATAAGTACTCTGGTATAACGCATGTACCTTATAGATTTACTCCTTTTTTATGTAATTTTTAAAGATTGCAACAATGTTTATGCATTTAAAGATTGGAGTACGCAATATTTATTTAAATTCTAAATTCTAATACGAATCGTATTCTTTGACAGGCTGGAGGCGATAAAACTCCAGATACTAACCAAACTGGGTCTCAAAGCCAAACCCCAAGTAAAGCGCGCCTTGCCCCGAGACCTGGTCCTGGCGACGTTATCCAGAGCGGGTGGGGTTCCCAGCCAGGAGACGTTTGACTATCACCAGCAACAGTACTCCTCATCCTCGTCAACGACATCTTCAGATGACGAGGCGTACTCAGACTACGATGACTTTTATGGAAGAACGAGCGAGATCATCACGTTCGCGGAGCAAGGTTTGTCTTTGAGGAAAATTGAAGATGAGTATTGGAGTTGCATGGAAATTTTGTAGTTATGTGTCTTTTGTATCATTTATCTTTTGATCCACATGCAGAACTATAAGGAATCTAAAAAACTAATATAATATATATTTCTAGATTTTAACAGCTTTTCAGATACTGATAGCGTTTATCTAACTTGATTGCAGCATCCTTGTCAGCTTAGATGGTGGATTCTGCAATGCTTAACAATCTAATAGAACGCTTTGCAACGTCCACATCAGTTCAGTTAATGGACGCTGCAATGCGGTCTTAAACTTTGGAGACGCTGAACAGATTTTTAAAAATTAGAAAAACACCATCAATAATTAAATAATGTTTTGTTTTGCTGAATCCAGTGTACCAGTGCTGAATCCAGTGATAACAAATGCTTGGTTTAGTTGCAACAAATAATGCAAGTGGTCAATAGCTTTGTTTTTATTTACAGAAACTGGTCTATCATCTTCAGCGGATGGAGCGATGGATGGTTTTTCAATATTAAATTTCAGCCATTTCTAGGTTGGAAATGTTTTAAGAAGCGTTTCTCATCGTTTCTTTTTGAAATTACTTGGAACATGTCATTATGCATGACTATTTTAGGCTATTTTCTTGTTTTTCATCTAGGTGGAAGCTGTGATCTTCAATTATTCCTTTCTTTCTATAAAGAAAAATAGTACGTAGTGAAGTTTATTGTTTTAAAAAATCTATTTTTGAAATATCATGATTGAATATCTACGAACAAATATAAGTTATAATAAGATTATTTTTGATTTAAAAACATCTAAAGTAAACAACCGTTATAAAAAAATTAATTCGAGTGTAATCTTATTATTGTATTTTTATATAATCATGTTATTGAATTTCTAATTAGCCATAGTAAAATATTACTTTCACCGTTGCTGGCACCATGTATGTATTTTTAGACACATTTTGATTGTATAATGCATGGGAGCGAAGGGTGTAATTAGGAAATTCACGATGAAAGTAGGCTGAATGCCGTCAAAATGCGATCTTTGTGGTCAAACTATGTACGAAAGTTGCACAAATGTCAAGATTCGTGCATTTTGTAAGGCTGAGACAAGCATTATCGACAAAATCAAGAAAGGGGTGTTACGTTGGTTTGGACATGTAAAGCAAATGGACAGTGAAAGAACAGCCAAAAGGATTCACGATGGTGAATGTTAGTGGATGCAGAAAATATCCATTACGAATGTAGAGAAAACGAGGTATGTATGCAAATACAGAGTGATGTGGCGTTCTATCTTTTGTCTACCCACACGGAGAAACAGCTTAATGGTTCGTTTGTTTATTGAGTTAAAATTTTATTAGATTTTCAGGCCATTCTGATGAAAAATGCGTTCTGGGTTATGCCGGTCATCGTTTGCACTTTTTAACGACGTTTTGGATCGCATTACAGCGTTATTCATAATAGTTGACGTTTTTTTGTGCAGATTTACTTACGAAACGTCATGTAATTAGGATTTGTACAATGTCGTAGTCGTTGCTATAAAAAGCATGTTTATTTATTAACGATCAAAGGGCTTTTATATATACAGAGGTTACAGATTCAAAAACTACTCTTACTCAAATGAAATGCATAAATTATACAATACATCACATACAAATAATATAATCACTAGATCCTCAACACAAAGACAACTTAAACAAATACAAACTAATACCACTTTCGGACAAAGGGATTTTGAGTGTTATTAAATTTAAATCTTTAACCTACTTCAACTGTCTATTAAAACAATTGATAACGAGAAAATGTTCAAAAAGGCTATAAAAAAATGGATAGTGGAACTAGGTAGAAGTGAAATGGATTGTCTAATTCGCCCATACCAATTTTGAATCAACTGCTCCACAGGTGTATAGCTTATGTTAGGTTTTTGTTATTTTCATTGTGTGTTTTGTAATATAAATAATATAGATGTACATAAATACCTTGTTTTTAAAACTGTCTGAATATTTGTTAATTATCTTCGTTTTTTTAAGTTAGTCTTTTTTGTTTATTTTCAATTGCAATTTAAAAAAAGTATATAGTTAAGTGTCCTCGGCACGGGAAACCCCAGTGCAGTCACATTATTTTTATTATTAATTATAGTTTGTGAGCAAAAAATATGAATAAATAAATAAATAAATATTTTCTGCATCACCATCGTGAATCGTTTTAGCCGTTTTTTGCTGTCCATTTGATTTACATGTCCTGTTTAACCAGAGTATTTTATTTGCTTCTGGACCAGCACCTGAAGTGTGAAATTGAGCACCTTACATTTATGTAACAGATGATCGAAATACGCTGTAGTCAGTTTACAAATGGAGTGCTCTATGCATCACTGGGTGCGGAAAGAAAAATGATAATTATGATTTATTTAATTACCGACCGGTTTTGCAAATACACAAGCTCTCTTATAGAGGTATACATCGTCGCGATTCAGGCAAGTTTCGAGTTAAATAGTTAAATTGGAAGCGTTAAATTGTAATGTCTAAGAGGCCAATGTCACTAAGGTAAACTTATAAAAAAGTTAATCCAAATTATTTTTATTTTGATACGTGTAAAGCATTTAAAAAAGACATGTTATAAAACCAACCAGCTAAGGGAAGGTAACCCCGACAGAAAAATCCACCAGAGAAGGCAACGGGAAACCACTCTGGTCACCTTTTCCTAGGAATCACTACGGCGAGTACATCAATAAGCAGTCGTCCTGGCTGCGAAATGTTAAAGTAGCGCAGGACAGATACCAATGCTTTCGCTGTAGTGATCACCAACGTCGGGGGGACCCGGCAAGGCACTAGAAGAAAAAGAAAATAATAAAATCCTTTAAATATTTTTTTTTTAACCACAACATTGTATTTATTACTAGCGGACCCGACAGACGTTGGTAAAATACTTTTCATTGTTAAGTAGGTACCTAGGTACTTGTTTGTGATTGAATTCCAAAACTAAAAATTGTTCATATTGAATTCAAGTCGGTACCTATGTACTTGTTTATGATTGAATTCCAAAACATAGAATAAATATTTTTTCAAATACGGCATTCTTTTTGCAAACGTCAAACTCCGGTCGTCTCACCAACAAAGGGGTGTACTTATGTAGGAATACGATTTAAATTAATGTTTTGAATTTAATATTATTTAAGTGTTACCAAATATCTAATAAAAATAAATAAATGGGTAGAAATTATGAGAAATTTGAGGAAAGAATCTGATTGAGATCCACAAAAAACAAATGCTGTTTGTAAACATTCAAAAACATACTTTTTTTATACACAAAAAAACAACATCTTTCCATTTTTTCGTAAATGCCTTCTCCTCGAATACAACTCTGGTAGATCGATGAATATAACATTTATGCTCGTTACTTCTTTTTTACGCATTAAATTGAAGATTTTAATACCTACGAACACGCACAGCGCAAAGATCTATATTTCCCTGAAAACCGCACATAAATCGGTTAAGCCGTTTAGGAGAAGTACGGTGACATTACACGTACAGAGGAATTATATATATAAAGATTTCCAATATTTCCCTCTTTTCACTAACTATTAAAGCTTACATTGTCCAGATTATAAACAAGCAAAAGCCTTACTTACTCAACACTTAAACAATACCGATTACCATAGAACTAACTATGGTTTTCATTCCCCCATGCCCAGAATTCTTAAGTCTGCCATCAAACATACCAGTCTTGATTTCTTTGATAGCAAGTTGTCTTCTTTCAAACGATCACTGAATCTAATTTAATTATAAACACCTCTCTGCCGCTTCTACTTCCACCAAGTCTACTATATACCATTGTGTCTTTCTACTTTCCTCTTTTATAATTTTCCACGTATATAAATATGTCCTTAAAAATACCGTTTGGGCATATATATAAATAAATAAAATTTATCCACCTTGCCTCATTAAAAACCTTCCAGATATTCAAAAATGTATCGGAAGGAAAAAGTTACCAATGGCATTTATTGAAAACACATAAATAAATAATGCAGAGGACGTAAAACCTCAAAAACATAAATATCTTACTTTTCTTGGTCTCAAAACTTTCAAATTGCGATTTCTCAAAATGACGTTTTTTGGGTTAGTGACTTTTGCCAGAACGGTGACGAAATAAAGTTATCTTTTTTTTAAATCATACCTCACTCAATAAAGAAACTTGCAAAGTTTATATTTGAAGCACTTACTTTGTGGTTATTCATTATAATAAAATAGACACAACAACTTTGTTTTTAACCACTGATTTACCTTCGAAAATAATGATATCAAATTACCGCCCGTGTAAGGAAAAAACGACTTGATTTATTGGGTCCACGTGTAGTATTTAGTGAACATGACAAAAATAAAAAAGGAATCAATTCATTAGTTACGTAAACCTCGAGGAAGAAGCTCGTTTGCTTTGAAACTGGTCGGTGGAAAATAAAAATTAGTGGTCAAATACAAAGTGGTTTTATTTATTTTATTAAACTTGCGAAGCTTGGAAATATGTCGGTAATGAAATAAATAAATAAGTGGTTAGTATCAAAGCGTTCGGATATTAATTTTAATTTTGTTTTTTTTATTTTTTTTTTTATTATATTGAAAACATATTATACATAATTATATACAATATTTCCAAGGAGTTTTTAAAAAAAAACTCATTTAGGGACATACAGATAATATTTTTTTTAGAGACGTTTTTAAATTTTAAACTATAATATTATTTAACAAAAGCAGAAAAATTAAAATTATGATATACTACAAATTAAAAAGGGTATGAAAAATACTTGAAAATAACAGAATAAACAGAATACTAGGCATGGAAATAAATTCAAAATAATGATTACATTATGCAATCTGGGAAAGAAAATTGAAAAAGTTTAAAAATTACATGGATGTATATATACATACTGAACTAGTACAAAATAAAATCATTTTTTTTAATTAACAAAATATGCGCACACCCAATACAGGTTAATTTTTTTTATCAAAAACGTTGAAAAAATTGAAATTATGTATACAAGCCAAAAAAAGTATATAAAAAGAAAAAAACACAAATAACATTTAAATAGTATTAAAGATTACATATACAAGCAAAAACGGTGAAATATTAAAAGGTATATGTTCAAGATGCGCATTCTCTATAAACTAACATTATTTATTCAAAGTACTTCTGGAAAAAATAATTCTTCAATTCGCACGTCCTGTTTCTATATTTTGAAATAGGTACTTTAAATTTTTGTGGCAATTTATTAAATTCCTTGAAACCTATGTATTGTAAAGATCTAGTACCAAACTTCGTAGACTTCACAGATCCAATATATATATTGTTTTTGATCGAGTACTGTACCGATGGATGTCTCCAATGAAAGCTTTCCTTTTCTATTAAAGAAATATCTCCATGTTTGTAATCCAGACTGTGTTTTAATGAACTAAACCAATAATAAATTGGAAAAATAGACGCGGAAGTGTGACAACCCTAGTTACTCTTGTGTACTTGCTATAAAAATATAAAATATCTGTTCCGGGAGAATTTATCTCAGACGGATGTTTGACCAAGTTTTACGATTTTCATAAATTCTTCGGTTCAATACTTATAATCATTTGGACAAGAGTTTTCACTGATTGTATTCAGATACGATCCTTTACGATCAATTTCATATTCTGTCCCATTTCCGGATTCAAATTTCTAATTTAGCCAATAATACTTTGGGTCTTATAACTCATTGTATGTCCAAGGGTTTAATATCGTACAATGAGTTACTACTACCATCTCGCCATTTAAGTAAGTAAGCAGCAGTGGCGAGCGGTGATTTTTTTTGATAGGTAATCTACACAAAATGTTCATTAATGTGTACCTACGAATAAGTACATAATAGAAATATAAGTAATTTAATCATAAATTGCAATTTTTTTATATATATATTGATTCCATATATATGTTCGGCATACTAAATGGTATAATCGATGTGCCATCATTACTGGGACAAGTAAAATTCAATATTTCGACTCGTAGGTTGAGAAACAACGAAGAACTGTTCATCGATCAGCATAGAATAAACTATGGCCTTAATTCTCCAATGACCCGTCTTTGTCGTATTGTTAACTCAAGACAAGATCTGGACTTTTTTGGTTTAAGTTTACAGCAATTCAAACGAGCACTAAATAAATAGTCCAGATCTTGTCTTGATGTCCCTTATGTTTGCAAATGCTACATTTCTTTTTTTTAATGTTTTAAACTATTCTTTTATTGTAATATTTAAACCCTATAAATTGTATGCATGGACAATGTCCGTTAATAAATAAATAAATTTTAATAATTACGCAGCCCTTTATGAATAATAGTTATTGACTGTCACTATTTAGCTAAAACGCTGAAACCGTCTTACCAATAACACCCATATAAATATTTTATGTATCTTAACGTTGTCAACCAATTCAGACCTAAATTAATTCGAGTTAATATAAAAAAATGTTTTTTTCTCTATTCCGATGCTGGAAATAGAAAAGGTTAGCAAGAGACGTGCAGCAACTTTATGAAAGTGTCAATAAGGAAATATAAGCGATAAAAATATATAAAAGGATTTGGAAAAAATTCATTGTATTTTCAAAATAAATATGGATGGATATAGTGGAGAAATGTTTTCATACATAACTTTAAAAACCGAATTATTAAAAAATACGTCGCTAAAAAAACGCGACATGTTTGGCTTTGATAATTGTGACGTCAAGATACGTGACGATGTTCTATTTAAATTAAAACGGTCACAAACAAAGTTTAAAGTTTACTCGAATCGTGACGTTTTAAAGGCGCGACGACTAATGCAATAAACCGTTTCCGTCGGAATTCAAAATTATAAATATTTTTTAAAAAATTCTATGAAAAGGTAGTAAAATGTTTTTTTCAATCAGTAGTATTTCAACAATGTTTTGAGTTTGTTCGAAGTTTTATAGACAAGGACTGGTTCTTCACTCTTCGTTATGTAGTCGATTGAAAAAAAAATAATAAAGGAATAATACACCACAACACCCAGACCAATTGAGAAAAAAATCTTTCTTGGATTATTTTCTTGCAACTGGCGGGAATCGAACCCGCGACGCCAGTTTCATAGTTGATCGTCTAACCAACTGCGCCTCGGCGCCTGTCGAATTTGCGAATATAACGAATTCAAACATTCTGCAATCGTTCCAACTTATCAAGCTATTCAGAGTTAACATCTAGATAACATACATCTGCATAATCAAGATGTGGAAGAAGTAAGCTCTGGACTAATGTTTGCTTAACATACAGTTCTTGCTGCCATTCATGTTTGCAATATGGTCATGAAGATGAATGGCAATATCTGACAAAGGTCCATCTTATAATTTGCCAAACTCACAGTGAAATAGGCGCAGAGAAAGTAGTAAAGTTAATTTAACAAAAACCGCTGTTGATAAAATTCAAAATTTTAAAAGTAATTGTTTTTTGACAAAAAAATATTGCTTTTTTGTACGAGCGAAACCGGTTTTGGGATTGTGGAAGAATTTCCTTTCTTAAAATATTTCATTGTCTTTGGACTTGAACCGTAAGAATGATCCTACCTTCCTAAAACAGAAAATCGATATTTTATTAATTCACTAAATTAATACCTTGCCCTATGCACCATTTAGGGTTTTACGATGATAGTGATATGTTTTATTTGGCCTTGTGGAGGGCATCACCAAAATTCGTGAAGTTGGCTGAGCCGAACACCGCTTTGGCCCGCAACGCATAATCCGCAGCAACGTCAGCTCGGACATGATATTAAATGTCGGCGTCGTGCGTCGGATAAACATTTACATTTCATCTTGGCGTTTCGTGTCGCCTGGCCACCAGCTCCCCGTCAGTGTTCGCTATTGTAAATTACTTATGTACAAAATAATAGGATGTTACTCGTGTGTAACTACTTAATAAATGACTTCAATTGTAATCTATCTTTCTCGTTTAACCTCAAATCAACTCACGCGCATCCGTTCTATAGCCTAGTTAATGAATTTATTTACTCATTTTAGAGGGACGACAGGGTTTGCTTTAAAACAAAAAAGCCAACTGTCACCAAAATCAAACTTTTCTGTATTATGCCGACTACTTACCAAAGCGAAAAAGTATACATATAAACGCACTTAGAGATACCGGTAATTTAAAAAAGATACCGCGTCGATTTGCAAAAAGCGTATGATAAAGTAGATATAATGAAAGTGTGGGGCGTGTTGGAAAAGTATGGAGTAAACAATAAGCTTATACGTGCAGTATCGTCTCTCTATGAGGAAAGCTCAGCGTGTATAAAAGTTAATTGGGGACTTACATCTTGGTTTGCGATCTCAAAAGGTGTGAAACAGGGATATGTAATGTCACCATGGTTGTTTAATCTATACATGGACAATTGTATGAAAGATTTAGAATGTATGGGTATTGGAGCAAAAATGGATAATTTTTCAGTAAGCTGCTTTTTGTATGCTGATTATGCAGTTCTGTTAGCAAGCAGCAAGGTTGATTTGCGGCAAATAGTCTCTAGAATGTATGATGTATGCCTGGAGAGCGAATTGGCGATGAACGAAAGTAAGTAAAAAGTGATGGTATTTGAAAGGGATAGTGAGGTTACTGACTGCATAATAAATGTAAATAACGAATGTCTCGAGCAGATAGAAGAATTTGTATATCTGGGAAGCATGTTTTCAAGAGATGGGAGAGTAGAAAATGATGTTGAAAGAAGAGTGAATGCGGGCAACAAAATGAACGGAGCACTAAGCACAGTAATTTCGAATAAAAATATGTCAATCGAAGCTAAACTGGCAGTGAACAACGAAGTTTTAGTCCCAACACTTATGTATTGAAGTGAAACATGGAACTGGTAGTGGAAGGATGAAAGCCGAGTGAACGCGGTTGAACTGCGATCTCTTAGACGAATGTGTGGGAAATCAATGTATGACAGGGTTACGAATTATGAAATCAGGCGAGAGTGTAAATCTGAGTCAAGTATAATTGATAAGATAAAGAAAGGGTCTCTGAGATGGTTTGGTCACGTAGAACGAATGGACGACGAAAGAATGGTAAAACAAGTATATATGGCGAAAATGAACGGCAACGTGAAACGAAGACGACCAAGGAAGACGTGCCATTATCAGATAAACCAAAATCTTAAGTCTGGTCATGTCAAAAGCAGACAGAACCGAAGGGCATGTATGACAAGATGTATGAATGTGGAAGGAATGTATGCCAGGACAGACGTGTGTGGCGGTCCATTCTCTCTGCCTACCCCTACGGGGAAATGGCGTGATGGTAGTAGTAGTAGTAGTACCGCTTTTTTATTTCGTTGTAAATTTGTGCATACTTGAATGAATGCCCGGATTGAAAGGGTTGAAATTTAAGAATGAAAACACAATATCCAAATCATAAATGGTCAACCTTTTTGTCTAAGCGAATATCCTTGGGCTTTATGTAAAAAAATACCATGAATTGAGATGGAAATAAAAATAAGGTTAATTCCTCTTCATATGAAAAGTGCACCTTCCTTGGCTACTTTCATGAAATGCCAGAAACAGAATTTATTTAGTTATTTATTTATTTACTTAAAGGCAGTTTATTACACATTATTATCTGTCACAACAATATTTTGAGTTTGTTCAAATTTTCGACTGGATTCAACTCCCTAAGAAACTGTTAATAATAACATTTTACAACAGAGATGATGAACATTTTAGAGAAGGTAATATAGGAGTCTAGGTATGTACAGGGCTTATGACCTGTCGCTGGCTGGTTTAAGTGGCCACTTTACACACTGCGTAACATTTACCATTCTGCCTATATTTGAGCACCTATATTCCTTAAATTAGTTCATCTTTTGATGTGAAGTTAAAGAGCTCTCAATCTGAGATAATATGAAATTTCAATCACCTTGGATATTAAGCTAACCTTCCATATAGAACGAACAGTTCAATCATCAGTAAAATTGCTTCTGTTGGAATGACGTAGTTTTTAAAATATCTCATCCTTAATTTGAATCGCAAATTTAGTTTTTTTTTTAAATTAAGTCATTGCGCATTTAAAAAAACAAAAAAATGTCCGCGAGCACCTTGTTGCCGATCAATGATCTAGATATATGGAGCTCGTAACATTTATGGGTTATTTTAATATCTCTAGGAGAAATATGTAAATACGAGATTGGGGGTGAAACTGGAAGGTTTGATAAGCAAACGTAGAATGTTTTGCATATATAAGGGATGAATGCATACCCAGAAGGCATTGAAGGAGTTCAAGGGTAGATCGTATCGTGATAACTGGATTGTTTTTTTTGTAGGGTAAATATTTTTTTACTTTGAGTGTGTCGTAAATTTTAATGTTTTTTCTTATTTAATACATATGCAAAAACGGACATGAAAAAATACAGTAATAATTATTTTCGATGATTTACACCGCAACGGTTTTTTGTCAATATATTACATCAGAGATGAAGAACATTTTAGAGAAACGAATATAGAAATCTTGGCAATTGCATGACTGTGTAACATGCACCATTCTGCCTATGTTTAATCTGAAGAAAATGAGCTGAAACCTTTATTGATGCGGGTGAGATTCGTCTGACTGAATCGATTTACCTACATCTAGGTAACGCATGAAAATATTTTTCAATTTTGACACTTTTTTGTGCGAATTGGATTTATCAACAATATTCCGATTTTGTCCAAATTTTAGGAGACAAGAACTGGATTTAACCCCCTACGCAGTATTAATATTAATGTATAATACACAGTTTGATAACATTTTAGAATATATAAGTCTATGTATAGTCGGCCTTATGGTGTAATGATCAGCATGTTTGCCTACCATGCGAGAGGTCTCGGGTTCGATTCCCGACATGGTTGATTTGAAATATTTATTTAAAGAGGTGGTTTCACACCAAAATATTTCATAGTCCGTGGACAGGTACTTGAAGCGTAAGACTGATCATCTTACCTTCATGTAACAAAATATGATCAAGATACACCAATGCAGTGCCCTATGCACCATTATATGCGGAAAGGGAATGATGATGATAATGATACATTCACAGGACTTTGAATCTTCCAACGGTTGATATTGTGAAGTTAAAGAGGTGAAACCTTTATTGACACGGGGAGATTCATCTGACTGAAATATTTTACCTACGTACTAGGAACGACTGAAAATATTTTTAAAAACTAGCCAATTAAACCAGCCATGACCGGATATACGCCATATAAATGCCTAGATTTTTATATTAATTTCTCCAAAATAATCTCTAATGTAATACATTAGTAACTCTCTAAAAGGGTTGAATCCAGCACATTTTTGATTTTTTATATTTTTTTTCTTTGTATTTTACAATAGGTATATATAAGTTACAAATACAAAATACACCATTACATAAACACAAAAAAAATCCACACAGGCATGGCCTGTTTTCAAAAATATTGACAAACGCAAAATACTGTTAAATGAGTTTTTTTTTACTGAGTTTTGTACTTTATTCAAAACGAAATGATTCACATTTTTATGTCAATTTTCAAGATAGAGATTCAAAATTTAATTTTACTTGGTGAGACGGATTAAAGTTGCACAATCTTTGTAAATAATAAAATTTCCGACGATATTAATGTGATTGAAAATTTAATTTCTGAACAAAATCAAACTTTGTTTTTAAAGATTTAAGATTAAATAAGGAATTTCTAGATATAAAAAAAAATTAGACATTTCACGACGTCACGAACTTACAACGTTTTGTCGATGCGCTTTGGCCAACGTTCAATAAATGTACTCGCTCAACGCCAATAAACTTGTTTAAACTGATCATAAGCAACCAAACTATTTATGTTTCGAAAGTAATGGAAATAATGGGGCATTATAATTTTTATTTTTTGGTATGTGTATTTTTTGTACATACACAAATCTGGATTTCTCCGAGGGGAAGTAGGTATATATTTTTTTTATCAATATTCCTACAGTAAAAATGATACCATTGTCGATATTCGCTAAGAAGCGGAATGGGGAATGTTGTACGTAAAGTGGCCACTCAACCCAGCCAATGACAGGTCATAAGCCCTGTAAACGCTCGAATATCGATAATCCTGAATTTGAAAAAAATTCTACCTCATCTCTGTAGGAATATTGATAAAAAACATTATAATTTTGTTTTAAACTAGAATACCTATTTAAAATAACTTTTAATTAATTTATTTATTTAATTTTACAATTCGGCCAAGGTGCATTTAAAAAAAATATACAGTTATGTACAAAACATAGTAAGTAATAATTTAAAAAAATAAAGAACGCTTTTTTTAATACATGTAGAAACAATAAAAAGCATACTGTTATGCAAAAAAAGGGAAACTTTACATAGTAAAAAAATAAATAAATATGGATATAAGAAAAGTGATTGAATTAAAAAGCGAATTGTAAATAACTTGTAAAGAATTTAAACAACAAAAAAAAATATTTATACATGAATATACATATATATATCTACATATATACGTTTAAAAAATGGTATTTACAAATTAATGGTAAAAACAAATAATTAAATTTGGCAATTGGCCAGACAGAGAAGAGCCGCAGAGTGCAGGCACGAATGGAAAAGAAGGGGCAGGGCCCACAACGGGCTGTAGCGCCACTGATGATGATGATCTTTGCCACTTATTCGCCCGAGAGATGGCATTCCGACAGCATTCAGCCTACTTTGTTCATTTAGATTCAGATCATTCTCTTCATTCTCAGGCCAATAAGTAAGTGCTGGTTTCTTTCATATCGGCGATTCAAATCCGTAAGGAGAAAGATTCCAATAGACGCAACCAAAGCTCTTTTGAATCCTTATGTTATTTTGCGTCTAGATTACTGTAATGGAATATACGCAAATCTCCCAAAATACTAAACTGTAGCTCAATCATAAATAACTATCGTCGTGCTAATAAGCTGCGTGATAACGATTTCTCACCATGGTTGTTTATCGTATTCGCGATCACAATGCAACATCCGTGAACACCTAATATTAAATTTCAAAATTTTAACGTTTTGCGACGCTTAATCCTGCGCAATCACATGTTTGAATGTTACCGGTGTAAATATGGAAAATACTCCTCATCTGCTAGTTTTATTTACTTATTTATTATTTATTATGCTATTTATTGCATTTTAGCCGGCGGTTGGCAAGCCAAATGTTAGGAAAAGCAGCCGCCATAGTAATTGTAGTTTAATATTCACTTTTTCGTTTTAGATACTCCTTTCTTTTTTTGCAAATGCAATATATTCTATTAATTTTATAGTAAATGCCGATTTTTCGCCAGTGGGCAGCCAGTCCTAATAAAAAAAAAGATATTGCGGTTATTGAAATCAGGAAGCTCAACTATATGTTTTGTTTAAAACAGCCAGGCCGCTTTCGTACAAATAACTGTAATAATCACTTTCTGAAAATTTTATGCTGTCATAATGTTGTGAAAATGAATGTCACCTTATACATTCAGAGTTTGTATGAGGTTTCATTCAATATTAGATCTGGCTGTCATTAAAATCATCAAATCGGGTAAATACATAGTTAAATTCTTATTTGTATTATAAAAAAACGAATGCATGCATTATTTATCATTTATCAAAGAAAAAAACATTCAAACTGTTGTGTAGATTTGAATATTCACTCTTTCCACAAAAGTGCGATTATCTCAGTTTCACTTTTCTATGGCTGGCTGCTTTGTGTATAACTACGTTCGATTTGTCCCATCTCTAACATTTTTGCAAAATGATGTAACCTTGTAAGAATGTCGTTAATAATTAGGTTTATTTTAGTTTTTTTAAAATATTTAAATCTTATTTTTTACATTTATGTTGATTTATATTGCATCAAGCATTGTCCAAAAAAAAAAATTAACATGCTAGATACGAATGATTTTTCGTGTTTTAATATAAATCACTCCTTAGATGTTATTACAAAGTTATGTCGTCACTTTTGCTGACAACTGTCATTCTAATAAAACTGTATTTTAAGGACCATAGTTAAAAAAAACCTCGTGTCATTTTAAAAATGTATAATTTAAAAGAGCGATATTCGTCCGCTGCACAAAAATAAATCACAATTGTTTAGCGAAAAGTCTCGTAAAACGGATCCATTAAAATAATTCAGTTAACTGCATTAGACACCATCTATGGGCGAACGCTCTAAGCTCTGTCCGACTGTTTAAATTTTAGTCAGCTTTGAACGTCGGTTATCGCTTGACAATTTGCTCCCGTCGACCGCTGTTGGCCATTAAGCGGGCGTTTGACAACCGGAGCGGAGTGTCACTTTAATGGCGGCGAGCGGTATAATGGCCGCAGTGCGCAACGCATCCATTATTACAAATGGCGGGAAACTTTGGCCAATCGGAGGCCGGCGTCATTTTTCCCGCGCTGCAGATTGTCACCTAGATAGGGTTGCCATATTTCGTTAGGGTCTCGTCGGGACGTTCTGGAATAGGGATATGTAGTAACAAAATAGGCAATTTTATAACGGTTTTTCAGAAATATAATATAAATGTTATTCTTACATTTTATGTAAAGTACCGATGGCCATATTTTTAGGCTGAATGCTGTCAAAATACGATCTCTGAGGCAAATGTGTGGTAAAACTATGTACTATGTATAGATGCACAAATGTTTAGATCCGTACATTATGTAAGGCTGAGACAAGCACTATCGGCAAAATCAGGAAAGGAGTTCTGCGCTGGTTTGGACATGTAGAGCGAATGGACAGCGAAAGAATGGCTAAGAATATTTACAATGCGAATGATGATGGATGCAGAAATATAGGAAGACCGAGAAAGACATGACATGACCAAATTCAACAAATATTTGAAGATTGGCACTTGAAGATGGCGCGCGTGCATGAGAAGATGTATGAATGTATGCAAACATAGAGTGATGTGGCGTTCTTTCCTCTCTGCCTACCCTTACGGGGAAACGGCGTGATGGTTTGTTGTTGTTGTTTTACTTAATATTAACGTAATACGGCAATATTGATTCTACAGACCCTGCCAGCAGACGACATTTTTTATCGTTACTTTTTACTAGGTCAACATTAATGATAATACCTTTTCTACTAGGGTTTTATGAGCAGGAATGGAAATTAAATACTCGGTCAATTTCAAACATTCTCAAAAAAACATTTTTCTTTCACAGAACCAATCGACTTCTACTCTATCGAGGCAAGTTCAGCTTCCATGAAGTTATTTAGATTTATCAATTGCTGAAAGCATTTGCCACCTGATTTTCACATTCATAGTCAGTACGGCCGTGGAAGATCTTTGTTGATTAACAGCGTTACTCTGTAGCAAGTTTAAATCAGTACATTATAGGTTTCATCGGACGTCGGGACAGATCGCTCAATAATGGTGACTGTCCCGGAATATAGGGACGGATGGCAACCCTACACCTAGACAATATGGCGGACATGAGATTATATTTTGACGGTTTTACATCATTATCGCTTTTAAATAGCTGATTAATTCAATGGCGGAAGATCCCCCAAATACGAGAAACTGTTTTAAAGACCGTGGGTCTTCCTGAAAATATATTATACCCCAGAAGTATAATGTGGTATGTAAAACTCAGCCATTTTGCAGGACAGAAAAAACAAACTTTTACATTTTATTAATGCTCGTAACTCAATGTATATTGACATTACAATATGCAGTATTTTTATGGTATTTTCTAATTTGTCTATTCAAATAGGAGAATAACACTGGAGTATCATAATGACGAAGCTTAGCCCTAGGGTAAATTGGATATTAAAAATGTATTCTTACGTATGAAAATCAGGTCATGGCATTGCGCGGGAAAGATTCATACTCAATGGTCCATAGGGCACTGCATTTTGAAATCAAATGCAGGGTATCTTGATCATTTTGTTTTAAAAAGTAAGGTGATCAATCTATCGCTTCAGGTGCCAGTCCAGAACCAATTTTAAAGCAAATGTTTCATGTCAGGAATTGAACTAGGGATCTTAACCATGGTGGGCGAAAGCACCAACCACTACACTACCAGGCGAACTTAGCAATATAATACAGTTATGTGCGTGAAATAGAACCAGAACCCCGGACGAGTGTTTCTGACTCCATACAGGTTTCAGCTCCATAACTTCACAAATTTATAAAATTATTTTTTTGTTAGTAAATATATAACTTAATGACTCTACAAATTCAAACACATTTTAAAACTACTTAAATGCAAAAAGTTTACACTCCGCGGAACTGATTCCGTTGAGCGCTTGGCTAATATTGACGAAAATAATGGCTCATTAAAACAATGCTACCCATTTATTACAAAACAAAGTGCAACTCCCGCCCTTAGATGCTTATTTCTCTCTCTCTCCAATGGCGCTACAGCCCATATCAAGCTTTGACCTCCTGCAACTTTCGCCTCCAGCTCTGTCGGTCCTTAGCCGCCGTCTTTCGATTTGCCACCTGGAGAAACTGCGCTGCATCCTTTCTCTCTTCATCCTCCCATCTCAGCCTGGGTCTTCCCTCTAATCTCTTTCCTCCCGGGTGTCCGCTCATTATTGTTTTAGGGCCACGTGAGTCAGGCATTTGCTGTACATTTCCGGCCCATCGTAATCTAAGCATCTTCATATGTGCCGAGATGCTCGGGGCTGGCATATATTGTACAGTTCTTTGTTATACCGAATGCGCCTCTGATTATTCTCTCTCGCTGGTCCGCAGATTCTTCTGAGTACTTTTCGTTCAAAAGTGTCCAGCATTTCAGGCATCTTTACTGTCAGTGTTAGCGCCTAACACCCATATGCCAATACGGTACGTATAATGGTTATTTTGGTTTTCCTGTGGACGTTACGTGATTTGAACACTGGCAGCAAAGAAAAGTATGTTTTGTTGGCTGCTGTGATTCTTTTTCTGATTTCTGCAGGATCCTCATTATTCTCACTGAAGCCTAGGTAGGTGCTTACAGATTTTCTTACTTTAATACGAAATGACAGCCGGTTTAGCGCAGAAAATTTCATTTTTTCGAAAATTTCAAGCTCTGGTGAAGGGCCAAAAATAGTATGGAATATTTTTTGCATTCCGAGCAATCTAAAAGGCAACTTTTTAGACCCCTTTCATCGGAGAAAAAAATATCGGTCCACCTTTATGTGCATGTTCAAACAAAGGCAGAGTTGTGAATTTTATACAGGGTGTAATTTTTTTATTTTATTTTATTAATTTTTCACGCTCATAAGGCATATTTTTCAACAATGTCATACATATGAAACAAGGGGTAAAAAAAAGATAAGATTACCAATGAGGAGAAAAACAGAATCTCAAAATTCATTGTACAAGGGATTGAAGCTGTATAATGAGTTACCCGAAGAAATAAAAGAAATAGAAAAAATTGAAATATTTCAAATTAATTTGAAAAAAATTTGTTATGGAGAAATTTTTATAAAAAAAATTGTAATATTATGAAAAGTTTATATCAGTTCTGAAGATGTTATTAACTAACTTAATAAAGCATTAATAATGAAAATAAATTTATAAAAGTTATATAAAATACGAGTAGTTATATAAATTATACAGTTAAAAGCACGAAATAGTTTGTATTATACCTAAGGCAATCAATATACATCGCAACAATACCAAAATATCAAGAATTTATAATTTATGCTATTCCTAATTTTCTGCTTTACCTTAATTTTTTATCGTTAAATTTTATCTAAGTAAGTTAAGTGAGAAAAATAATAGAGAATAAGTAGCAAGCGTCACATTTGACTGTCTGGAGATCGGATATTTCCTCAGTGAAAATCAAATGTCGCCTTTATAACTCCTGCATAACACCTAATTTCTGCGGATGCGAATCGTGGCACCTCACTAGGGCCCAAAACAGAAAAATGCTGAGTTTTGAAAATAGGTGTCTCAGAAGAATCGTGGGTGTGGGGTGGTTTGACTTTGTGCGGAATTAATTAATAAGAGAACGGACGCAGAAAACTCCGGTAACAACTAACGTCAAGCGGAGACGATGCGGTTGGCTAGGCTACGTTGGCGGTGCGGATGCCTCCTGAGAGCCTTGACCACGCTTGCCTACTTTACAAGGCATCAAGTTCTCGACGTCCGGGACGTGTGCTGCTGACTGTTCGTCGGCAGTTTATAACAGAACTTCGGAACGAGAACCTGACTTTGGAGAACGCAAAGGAGTTGGCAGCCGATAGAAATGCATGGAATCTCTTTGTGGATACCATATGCTCCAACTATCGAGCGGGCATGAAAGACCAACAAAATAAAAATATATAAAAAATTAACACTATACTATGAAGAGAGGAGAGGGGATGGAAAGGAAAAAAGAAGGATAAAGGTGCAATTTAAATATTTAGATAGTGACATTTCAATCTTGACTTAAATGTAAATAAAGAAGGCGTCTCTAACATTAGTCGGTAGATTATTCCACAATCGAGCGGCTGCTACTGTGAAAGAGGAGGCAAGAAAATTAGAGCGATGACAGGGTATTAAAAAGGTTCTCTCGTTACTAGAACGAAGGTATAGTCCGTGTTGTGATAGAGGTTGGAAGAGCTCTCTCAGATATACAGGCTAAGTGGGATTATTTAAAATATTGTGAAGGAGTGATGGAATGTGAATGTGCTTTCTATGTCTGATACTGAGCCATAATGGTACATAGTAGACTTTGTGGGAGTGGAAGCGGGAAAGAGGTGTTTATAATTGAATTTGATTCACTGATCGTTTAAAAGAAGACAATTTTTTATCAAAGAAATCAAAACTGGTATGTTTGTTGGCAAACTTAAAAATTCTGGGCATAGGGGAATGAAAACCATAGTTAATTCTATGGTTATCGGTATGAAAGAGTAAGTTTTGTCTAAAACTTCTAGTTGGGCTATTTAATTTTATTGAGCTCAGTAGTTCATTAATTATTCGTTGCCCACTTAAACCAGCCAATGACAGGTAATAAGCCCCGTAAATGCCTGGAATTCCACATCGAAAAATGTTTTTCCTCTTTGTCGTAATTAATTTATTCCAATAAATATAGTAGAGTAATCAGTTATCATACAAATTATAGAAGTAATTTTCACTATCATTTTTCGGAAAATAAGGTTTTTGTTTTACAAGTCTCAAAGGTGACCCTTTACCCAAAAAAAAATTCGTCCCAGTTTTACGCATATTAAATCGGTGTACGGAGGATTTATTGCACGACTTATATGGACCTGAATAATTCAGGTTAGAAAAAAATGTCTCATCTTGACTTAAATTTAACAAACAATATCGCTATCAGATATTGATTTTGTTTTTGTGCTGCAGACGAGAGCTGTTTGAGCAATTTACGATATAAATCCCAGAGACTCCCAGATAAGTTTAAAGAAATCAATATATTGACAGTTACATGTCAATACATTAATGAAAATTTGATCTATGTTCATAAAAATATTGATGATTTTAAGAGGAACATTTTTATACGTTCAACACGAGAAATAAAGATACGTTAGTTGTGCCCACAACTAGACTGCAAAAAAATTAATTCAATTCAATTCAATTCATTTATTTAAATATAACAAATACATAACAAACATATATTCAATACGTACATATTATAAAAAAGAAAAAAATACACGAAAGAGACTCATGTCAAAGTAGTAGGAGAATCCTGCTCCGGAAAACCCCTTCGGATACATGGAACAGATCAATATCCAGAGCGATGTTGTTCAGCATAGCGGTAGCCCTTCCAACAGGCAGGGTGCTCCTGTATATTGGAATATGAAACAATCTATGCTGACGCTGTCTTAGGTAATTATCAGGAACATACAAACCAATGCTCATCATATTTTCAGAATTATCAATCATACCGTGCAACAATCGATAAAAATGGGTAGCCAAATACACATTTCTTCTAGCCTCTAAACTGTTGTAGCCGAGCATACCCCGGAGAAACTCGATCGGGTAGAGCCGAGGATAATACCCGCACTCTCTCATGAAGAGATATCTCAGAAACTTCTTTTTGATTATCTCTATCATAAGAGAGTACTTCAGTTCATGTGGCCCCCAAATCATAGAGCCACTCTCGAGTCTACTTTGCACCAAGAAGTTCTCAGTACGCGGGTACTTTTTAAAACCCTGGCAGTACGCAAAACAAATCCTAACAACTTCAATGTATTACCACTGATTGTCTCTATGTGTTAATGAAATGTCAGGGTGCTCACAAATCTAACTAATTATTTTGCTTCAAACTGCATACGATTTCACAACAAGGCATCTCTTAAAATTCATACTTTAAATGAACGCCTTTAAATAAATGCCTTGACTCGGGTTATGCCCAGTGAGGTGTTCATGTAGAAAAGAAAAAATGAAAAGTTCTATGTGAATTAAATAAATAAAATTGAGCAATTTAAAAATACAGTAAAGTGTGTAAATCACTGCTCTAGTTCCATAATCCAGGGAGAAAATGCGAGAATACGTTTGCATGACTAAACATCATACTGCTTATCCTATTAACATTTAAAAAATACAAAACGTGTTTTATTGATTAAACATATTTGACATACTACAACAAAGATCAACACTATATATTTTTATTTCAATTTTTTTAAATTGGTCACGCCCATAAGGCTTTTATATACATTTATTTATTAACGGACATTGTCCATGTAAACAATTCATAAGGTTTAAATATTACAATAAAAGAATAGTTTAAAACATTTAAAAAACAGAAAAGAAGCATTGACAAACATAAGGGACATCGAGACAAGATCTGGACTATTTATTTAGTGCTCGTTTAAATCCTTGTAAACTTAAACCAAAAAAGTCCAGATCTTGTCTTGATACATGGAAGTTATATAAAACATGAGTATATAAACAATATAAAATTTAAAAAATACAATAAAAAGCAATAAAAGATAGAACAGTGTTTAGAAGTAAAGTTGGTTTAAAAAAAGAAGATGAGTATATAAACAACATAAATTAAAAAAAAATACAAGATAAAGAAATTAAAGATAGGATCAGTGTTAAAAAGTATAGTTGGTAAAAAATAAAAAGAAAAAGATGAGTGTATGAACAACATAAATTTAAAAAAATACAATATAAAGAAATAAAATATTGAACTGTAGCTACACGTCTTTATTCCATCTGTTGATGTTTGTGAAGGACAGGTCATAAATCCTGTAGATACCTAGGCTTCTATATTACCTTCTCTAAAATGTTCTTCATCTCTCTTGTAATATGTTAATATTAACAGCTCTCCAGTGAGTTGAATCCAGTCCTTGTCCACAAAAATTTGGACAAACTCAAAATATTGTTGATACATAATTCAGTTTATCTAAAAAAAAAAATATTATATCACTATGAAAGTCTTATCTTATCTTACTTATCTTACAACTTATCGGTTTAAATGATCACTTTATACAGTGAGTTAAATTCGCTATTCGTTTCCGCTAAGATAAACACTAAGTACTTGTCTTTAGATAATCTAACATGTTATACACAGGACAGGTTTAAAGAATTTTGAGTTCAGTTTTCTCATCCATATAAAACGAGCTTTATGTGGATGATCTACCATCCAAATGAAATACGAATTTGTGAAGACGAATCGCACTCACACCACTGAAATTATCGACAAACCATAACTTTCTAGAAACATTTACAAATGTATCACTGAACAAAATGTATTGCCGAACAAAATGTAGCGCAGAACAAAATGATTTACAGTGTGCCGCCAGGGACAAAACACGCGCAATTTGAACAAATCGATCCAGAAATTTATAGGTCGCATATTTTGCTAATCACACGCAATAAATAATAAAAGTGGACAAAGTGTATCTGCTTAATTTGTATGTAAAAAGTTTGATACATTGCCGATAGCTAGTGCTCTGAATTAATAACGTTTTTTTATTATTTCAATAGCATGCTTACTAAAATAGAAAAACGTGTTCAATTAATTGAGTCGGCATTAGTTCAATAATACAATAAAATATAAAAATGCACCTTGACCACTTCGAGAAACGCCTGAAACATTATTATGTATCTTAAGAGCCTCTACCCCTGATATTTAAAATATTTTTATTGAACATATTACAACAGAGATGAAGAACACTTTAGAGCAGGTAATATAGAAGTATGATGACCTGTCATTGGCTGGTTGAGGTGATTTTCACAAAAACGGCGCTATATAAATTATCCAAATATATATATATATATATTTGAGTGGCCATTTTACACACTGTAACATTCACCATTCTTCCCAAATATATTATATATATATTTTGTTTTTTTACAGTATACATTAGAGGTAAAACAGAGTACTAAAAAATAAAGGTTAATTACATAGAAATGAAATACATATTAATAGTAAAATTAATTAACAAAAAAATCCCACAAAGGCATGGCCTGTTCGTGGATATACAGAAAATGTTAATGAATTTTTGCTCCCATAATAAATAGACAGTTTTAATATTTTTGTGTAACATAAAGAGAAAAAAAAATATTCTGTAAAAGATTCTAAGGTATTATTTTTTTTATAGTAATTAAAAAGGGAAAAAAAATATAACAATATTCCTTATTATTAAAGGGCAACAAAATAAATCGTAGAAAAAAAGAGTTCATATCTTAAGTTCGAATCCAGGATAGTGCGTGTTTTTTAAAAGAAGGAAAATTTTGAAAGTTTTGGATCGATGAAATATTATCAGTAAAAAAGGAATTAAACATTTTTGGGCCCATAAAATATGCATGTCTCTGTGCTAGCCTCGTTTTACAATGTGGAATTTCTAACACACGATTCATTTGAACATCTACATTCCTTAAATTCTTTCATCTGTTAATGTTTTCGAAGTTAAAGAGCTGAAACCTTTATTTATGCAGGTGAGATTCATCTGATTGAATATAATCACCTCCATACTAGGCAACGCCTGAAATTCTTATTTTCATACTTCTTCATAGATCTGGTGGATTTATCAACAATATTTTGAAATTGTCCAAATTTTTGAAGACAAGGACTGGATTCAACTCCCTGGGAAGCTGTTAATATTAACATAGATTTGCGAGCACCCTGACATTGCATGAACACGTAGAGACAATCAGTGGTAATGCATTGGAGATGTTAGGATTTGTTCTGCGTACTGTCTGTCTGAGAACTCTTTACAACTCATTGGTGCGAAGTAGACTCGAGAGTGGCTCGTTGATTTGGGGGCCACATGAACTGAAATACTCTCTTATGATAGAGAAAATACAAAAGACGTTTCTGAAGACGAGATATCTCTACATGAGAGAGTGCGGGTATTATCCTCGGCTCTACGCGACCGAGTTTCGCCAGGGTATGCTTGGCTACAACAGTTTAGAGACTAGGAGGAATGTGTATTTGACTACACATTTTTATCGATTGTTGCGCGGTATGATCAATAATTCTGAGATTATGATGAGCATTGGTTTGTATGTTCCTGATAATTATCTAAGACAGCGTCAGCATAGATTGTTTCGTATTCCGATATACAGGAGCACCCTGCCTGTTGGAAGGGCTACCGCTATGCGGAACAACGTCGCTCTGGATTGATCTGTTCCACGTATCCGAAGGGGTTTTCCGGAGCAGGATACTCCTACTACTTTGACTTGAGTCTCTTTCATGTATTTGTTTCTTTTTTATAATATGTACCTATTTTATTTTTTATTTATTTTTATTTATTAATTTACACGCACTACGGGCTTTTACATATATTAGAAATTACATTCAAGTGCAGCAGTGAAACATAAGTATGTAAATTAAGTTAAATTTAAAGATAACATAAGAAAAGTTAAAAGATACAATAATAAGTAAAAATAAAGAAATGTACCAACATAGGTATAGGGTACATAGAAAAATATTTAATTAATTTACATATTAAAACATACACACATACATATGCATACATATGTATAAGTTTATACATTATTATAGAGATACATGAGAAAAAAAAGTAACTAAAGAACAATATTATGAAATTTTAAACAAATTAATTTTTAACCTTTTGAATACTTAACCTATATTTATATAAAGACAGACGAAATATGTCAACTTCACCATACTCGTTACCTAGCTGCTGGGCGGTGTAGTCTAGGTATTGGAGAATTGTAAAAATAATTATGACTGCCAGGAGATTAAAAAAATAACGTTAGCTGCTGAGTATTTCGAACAGGTACTTTTAAGCTGATAACACTAATTAATTTCGTGACGTCTAATACGCCATTTGCTATTTTATATAAATTTAATAAATCATTTATAATTCTTTAACCAAGAGTTGACATATTTAGTGTACATAATAAATTAACGTAATCAATTTTTTTTCAGTGGGTATATTAAGTTTGTAATTGATGAATCTAAGGAATTTGCGTTGTACTCTTTCTAACTTTAACATATGAACATTGTAATAAGGTGACCAAATTGTTGAATTGAATTCTAAATTACTTCTAACTAAGGCAGTAAATAGCACTTTGAGGGTAGTGATGGAATTAAAATCCTATACTGTTCGCTGCAAATATCTAAGACATTTCATCGCATCGTATTGAATATATGTTTGTAATGTTGTATTTAAAATAAATGAATTTAATTTAATATTACAACTACTTATATAAACTATTCAATTGAAATGAAACAAAATATATGGACTATCTCGAAATGTTTTTGAATCCATAGGACATTTTAATCTCGACACTCGGGCAATAAAATATGAATCTCGTTGCAGGAGAGCTTGTATTTATGGGCTGGTACATTGTAAGGGTATAACTCTTGTTTTCGCAATAGACATTTTTATTTCCCAGAGACCGGAAACGGCCCGTGCATCTCCGCAGAAACCGGAAGTTGTCTGTGTGTGTTGGTAGATGAAGCCAAACACACATACGTGCACACTCGAAGCATGATAACATTATGTACTGACAATACAGATAAAAAGCCAGGAGTTTTCAAATAGCATTTTAATAATATACATTATCAACAATATTTTGAGTTTGTCCAAATTCCTGTAGACAAGGACTGGATTCAACTCCCCGGGGAGCTGTTTATATTAACATATTACATCAGAGATGAAGAACATTTAAGAGAAAGTAATATAGAAGTCTAGGCATCTACAGGGCTTATGACCTGTCAATGGCTGGTTTAAGTGGCCACTTTACACACTGTGTAACATTCACCATTCTGACCAATTTAGAACATCGATATTCCTTCAATTCTTTCATCTGTTACTGTTGATAAATCCACCTGGTCCATGAAGAAGTATAGAAAATTGAAAAAATAACATTTTCAGGCGTTGCCTAGTATGTAGGTGAAATAATTCAATTAGATGAATCTCACCCGCATAAATAAAGGTTTCAGCTCTTTAACTTCACAAACATCAACAGATGAAAGAATTGAAGGAATATAGATGTTCTTAAATGGGCAGAATGGTGAATGTTACACAGTGTGTAAAGTGGCCACTTAAACCAGCCATTGACAGGTCATAAGCCCTGTAGATGCCTAGACGTCTGTATTACTTTCTCTTAAATGTTCTTCACCTCTGTTGTAAAAAACATGCATCAAAATATTTTTTTATTTCGAATCCGAAAAATTCGGCATTCAAGGGTTGACATGTTTAAATAAGTTTTGATTTCGGTTTTAGCCGAAATAAGAACAGAAGCCGAAACCCGAAGTCTCGGTTTGGCCGAAAATCTTGTTTCGATCGATCAATAAAAATTACATAGTTTTCAGTAAGTAATAAATTTAGAAAGCCTGCAATGGACTCGTGTAGAGGAAATCGTAAAATCCACAACTACTACTAGAGAATTTAGTTTAAAGGCAAGTACCACTATTCTGAACCTACTTGCTCCTATGATACGGATTCGCATAGACTCTAACAGATTTGCACAGACTTGTACAGACTTGCACAGACTTGCACAGACTTGCACAGACTTGCTCATAAACACAAAAGCAGTATATTCAGGGCGACTCTCAAACTCAAATACATCGTAAACAATTTTACACGTTTTTACAGTTAAAGGCCGTTACACGTAGGCGATACAATATTGTTTTTACCCGGGATTCGACCATTGTCCACGTGTAAACGGCAATTTGGACGACGAAACATTGTCCTGAGACATCGCCACCGAGATAGGCGGGCGCGCCATCTCCGCGGAACAATGATTACCCCCACCATTGCGTGTGGACGCCAGCGGCCGCATTGTCCATGTGCATTGACATATAAATACATAGATCCACTTCCTCTCACTTCTGTTCAATGTACTTCATAGTCCTAACGCTCCTATACACCTGCGTAAAAATTTTCAACGCTTATCAGTTCATGGTTTACCTCTTCGTTCTAATTCTCAAGGCACTCTCTTAATACCCATCCACAATTCTTCTTTCTTCTCTAACTCATATAGTGTCCATGCGGCTCGACTGTGGAATCATCTCCCATCCACCATCAAAGATGTTACTACAGTATCTCTGTTCAAATCACGACTGAAGAAACATATCTTTTCTCTTCCTTAATCTCTCCTCCTTTCCTCTTTCCTCTTTTCCCCTTTTTCCCATTGAGTAATAGTTTTGATTTAAGGTAATTTATAAACAATAACGATTATTTCTATATTTATATATCCTCAGCTTTTTTATCTTTATTTTATTTTTATTGTTATTATTATTTTTGTTTGTCGGCCTCGTGGTGTAATGGTCAGCGCGTTTGCCTACCATGCGAAAAGTCTCGAGTTCGATTCCCGACACGGTTGATATGAATTAAAAAGTATAACGAAATGGAAAAAAATATTTATGAAGAAAAAAACATATCAAAATTTAAAATAATGGTCAAGAGATATGTGATAAACAATTTATAAATTAAATGTATTTGCAATGTTATTATTAGAACATACCTAACAATATGTATGATATGTGTGCCCTACTTTAAGATTTAAATAAATAAAAAAATAAAAAAGGGTGTTTTCACACTAGAATATTTCTTACTCCCCGGACTGGCACCTGAAGCGTAAGACTGATCATCTTGCCTTCATGTAACGAAAATGATCAAGATACGCTGCGATTGGTGTACGAATGCAGTGCCTTATGCGCTATTGGGTGCGAAAAGAAAATTATGATGATGATGATTATTATTATTTAAAAACATATAATACAAAAACTACATATTATAATCCCAGGAGTTATTAAAGAAACTCATTTTGGACCGTACATATAAAAAAAAACGTTTTTGTGACAATACATAATATACATAGTTAATACATCCGAAATAGTATAAAAACATTATTGTATAAGAGACATAAAACTCATTTTCTATTAAATATCATTCATTCATTCATTATTCCCTTTCCGCACCTAATGGTGCATAGGGCACTGCATTGGCACATCAATCGCAGTGTATCTTAACCTTTTTTGTGAAGGTAAGACGATTGGTCTTACGCTTCAGGTACCAGTCCAGGAACTATGCAAGATTCTAGTGTAGAAACCCCTTTTAAAATAAATATTTCATGTCAACCCTGTCGGGAATCGAACCCGAGACCTCTTGCATGGTAGGCAAACACGCTGACCACTACATCACGAGGCCGACATTGAATATGAATATGTTTTGTTACTTCAATTATAAAAGTAAAACTTTTATTTTATTGGTAGGTTGGAAGAAATTGCTATTTGAAAATAAGCCAGCCAACGTACAAATAACATTATGTACAAAATGTTATAAATAATAAATAAATAAATATAGAGAAAAATATTTTTAAAAGTAGTAACTCGAAAACGTTCCCATCGTTAGTCAGTTTGTTTATATCAGGGATGCTATCAACGATCATGGATATGCTAAATAAAAAATTACAGGATATAAATTTTTAGTACATAAAAAAATTGTGTTTTAACGTAAACAATCAACGTTCGATTTTTGTGGAAATCAATCAGTAAACTTAAATTCCTTATAATCTCGACCTATTTACAAGCTTGTAACTATAGAATTTGCAAAAGCAAAAAAAAAAATTTTACTCTGGTACTGAGAGGTTAAAAAAAAGATAAAAAAAAGATTATTCCCACTTTTGACATCTCCATCTTCAAGTATTTGATGGACTTGATCGTGCCATGTCTTTCTCGGTCTTCCTCGTTTTCTGCATCCATCAACATTTGCATCGTAGATCCTTTTAGCCGTTCTTTCGCTGTCCATTCGTTCTACATGTCCAAACCAACGCAGCCCCCCTTTCTTGATTCTGTCGATAATGCATGTCTCAGCCTTACACACTTCACGGATCTCGACATTTGTGCACCTATCATACATCGTTTTACCACACATTCGCCTTTAGGTGTATTTTAGTTTTAAAGCTGATTTTATATTTTGATGTTGATTTGTGTTTCAAGCATTGTATTAAAAAAATAAATTAACACGCCAGATACAAATGATTTTTCGTGTGTCAATATAAATAACTGCTTTGACGTTACTACAAAGTTATGTCGTCACTTTTTCTGACAACTGTCATTCTAATCATGTTACATTTTTAGGACTATAATTCTAACGCAATCAAAACCGTATTTCGCACTCGTTCCCTCTCATACAATCTACGAATAAATTAACGAAACGAATTAGATACAGCATAAGCTCCATTGCTCCAGTACTTCTTCCAACCAACAAAACGTCTTAAAAAATATAAAGTTATCTGTATGTCCCTAAATGAGTTTTTTTTTAAAACTCCTGGGGAACATTATATAAAATTATGTATAGTATGTTTTCAATTTAATAAAAAAAAAATATAAAAAATTCATTGATACCGAGACTGCATAGGTTAGGTAACACTTATGGAACGGCTGCAGACATTCTGTCCAATTCTTTACTATCTTTTAAGTCCACAATATCAAATTTATTTGTAGCTGCTCGTCAAACTATTATCGACAATTAAATTCCATATATTAAAAAAATAGTTACCTGTTTATTTTTATTACGTTATACTTGTTTTTTATTTATTACTATTATATCAAATTGCATTGTAGTATTGGCAAATACGCATTTCATATATACATATTTTTATTTCTTATTTTTTCGTGATAATATATGCTTGCTTGTTTATTAATTTAACTTAAATTTGTCTTTTTTGCCTACCGTAACACTTTATTTACTGTCTTTGCTTTACAGAATTTATTTCATAAGCTTATATCTTTACATTTTTTGTTTATATGCTTACTGTGTTTTCTTGCATACCTTTGCTATTATTGTTTTTTTTTTTTACTGTGTAAAACTTTTTACTATATCCTTTCTAACTAATTTCACATATTTTTTCTGTATATTCTGTTTTTATTATTTAGTATGTTAGCATGTATTTCATTTTTATTTTTTGTAAATGCCTTTTGGGCGTTAATGAACAAAATAAATTAATAAAATAAATAAGGCCACTGGAACCTCTACGTCTCTTTTTTTTGCATACGTCGGTAATCAGCATCAAATAGAAAAATTCGTTTCTAATTCTGACAGCTGGTTTTTGGCTTGTTCGCTTGTTTTGGACCGAATCCCTGTCATCCTTAGAAATGATATGTCAGACAAGTTTTAAACATATTTCAGTCAAATTAAATTAACAATGTTTTGAGCATGTACAAATGTTTGCCGACAGGTTGGATTTCCTTCCTCGGGAGTTATTTAGATCTTAATTTGTTTCAACGGAGAGGGAAAACATTTTTGAGAAGAGAATATGAAAGTCTATGCGTTTACTGGGCTTATGAAATGTCATTGGCTGGTTTAAGTGGCCCCCTTTTCAAACTGTGTAACATTGATTTATTTATTTTTTATTCGAATAACCAACAGCTCCAATCATCATATATAAATAAAAAAAACAAATAACAAATAAGCCAAATACAGGTTCTTACAAATAACACCACAGTAAGTTTAAATTTAAATAAGTTAAAAAATATGCATTCAATATTCTGCCTATTTTCTAAAATCCAGCATGTCTACAAACATTTGGACATACTCAAAACATTATTGGCATTAAAAATACAGTATATACATTTATATATATTATAATATATAAATATATTCATAAACAAAAGTGTATGGCTCCTTTTACGAACCCCTTATAACTTTACACACTTGCAAAATATTTATCAATCTTTCTCTTTCCCGCATGTGTGCTTACGTACGAGATGTCGGTAATCTCTCTCTCGCACGATTTACTGTTTCGCATTTTGGGTCGTAAATTTTTGGACATAAAATATTTATTTAGGGCGAATATCGTAATACAGTTTTATTCGGATTAATTATCTCGTAGTCGTAAAGTTCCTTATGCACATTTTGTGCAAATGAGGGGGTGCGGAAAGTGCCTTTACCGTCTAGGGAGGACAAGTTTTTTTTATCAAAAGTTATTATATTATTTGAAGACGAAAAATCGTTGAGCTCTTTAGAAGAACTACCTGTTTTTAAAACTTAATTTAATCAAGCTATATTTTAAGGACTATGATACTAATTAATTCACATGCGAGTGAGATTAATCTAATTGAATTATTTCACCTTCATACGAGGCAACGCCTGAAATTTTTTTTTTCAATTTCCGTACTTCTTCATGGTCCAGGTGGATTTATAAATCAAAAACAAGCCTATTATAACGTGTTTAATACCCGTATGCAGAGACAAAACTTAAAGTGAGGAAAGTACATTCTAATTTCAAATGCAGAGAATAACCCGAAGGTGAAGACAATAGAATGTGCTTTCTTCACCTTAAGGTTTGTCTCTGCATACGGGTATAAGACAATTAGTCACTAAAAAATAAGACATTAAATACTTTTTTCATGAACTACAACAAACGAACTATTTTTTAATTCGATCGATTTACATTAATCAATTTATTTTATTTATTTATTTTTAGTTACATTGAGAACATTTCAGAGTATCCAATTGATTCTCACCACATTACAAAATATACATATCAGATTTATTAAATAGAAAAGAGAATAAAAAGTCATGTTCAACTGATATACATATTACGATTCGGAAATTGCCCTTCCGTGAGAAATCCCACTGTCATGAAATATATCGACATCCGAGGCGATACGATTGAATAACACGATTGCTCTACCTATCTGCATAACCATTGGCAAGTTGGTGCTGCATCGTGGTAGCTAGAACAATCTGTGTTGCCTTTGTCGAAGATAATTATTAGGGATAAATAGACCGAATTCATTCAGAATATCGGAATTATGTATGCGACCACCAATGAGTTAAAAAAAGTGAACACCCAAATGAATATATCTTCTCCCCAACAATGATTGGTAGCCCAGTATTCCTAGTAAGAAGTTATTTACATCGGGTTGTGGGTGATCCTGTGGCTAGTGTCTTGGACTCACGGACCAAAGGTCCGTGGTTCGAATCCCACTCTACCCTAACTCGATTCCCATTTTCTTATAGTGAGTTATTTACAACTCGTTGAAAATGGCCCTCAAAATTAAATATTTGGGTAAATCATAAGAAAGCAAATATTTATTTTTTAATAAAAAAAAAGTCAGTCGGGATAAGCCACGGGTAAAATCCATACTCTCTGAGATACAGATAACCCATTTTTTTTGTCCCTCTTGTTTTTTGTACCATTTGTCCGATCTTCAACATTTTTGCAAAATGACGTAACCTTGTAAGAATGCCGTTAATAATTAGGTTTATTTTATTTTTTTTAGTTTTAAAGCTGATTTTATGACAAGCATTGTATTTAAAAAAAAAATTGACATTTGATTTTTTGTGTGTATAATAAATCACTCCTTAGACGTTACTACGAAGTTATTTCGTCACTTTTGCTGACAATCTAATCAAGCTGTATTTTAAGGACTATAACTACCCACGTTCAATGTGTTCAATACACCCGATTCAGATTTAGATATTTTTGGCATAATTTTGCAACCTTTTATTATCATTTTATTCACATTTTTTTTATAAGCTCATACGTTTAAAACAAATTTGCAAAACTATAATAATATTAAAGTCATAATTATAAGGCTTCTAAATTGATTTAATAAAATAAATACACTGTGATTTGTTATGTTCAATCATTAAAAATAGTGTTTATTCATTGGTGATTTGGATCATTTCTGATATTTATTTATTTTTTATTTTACATAAACAAACCGTCGACAATGATAAAATAACATAAAAAAATACGGTTTAAAGACAGACCAGCGAAGTTTCTAAATAAGAATCATACATATTAAATTGTGGTACAACAAAAGGGTGTGTTTATGTGTATGAGATTAAGTGTAGAGGTGTGTATTTGTGTGGGATTAAGTGTTCAGGTGTGTGTAAGTGTGAGCATCATTAAATAGCAAGTGGATCGTATCGCAGCCAGAAAGAATGAGTCTCAATTTATTTTTAAATAAATTAAGGGGCATGTTAAATATATCAATAGATGAAAAAAAACTATTATAGTTTGAGCTAGAACGATAGAGGAAAGAGTGTTGAGCATAGTTAGTGCTACATACTGGCAGATGGAATAAATACTTATTTTTTGTTACGCGAAAGGGGACATTTAAATTAATTTTGGATAGTAGATTAAAAGAGTCGACTTTACTATTTGATAATTTATATAAATAGCATAATTCAGATACAGTGCGTCTATTTTCAAGGGTAATAAATCCATTTTATTTAGCAGATTGGCTGTAAGTGCAAAGCATTTTATTGTTTTTATAATCTACGTATTAAAAAAAAATTTTTTTAAACATTTTCAATCCTTTTTATGTTTGTTGTGTTGATTGATTAAAAAAAATCAGAAAGACAGAATATCTCAAAATACTAAAAACATTTTCTTTTTAATTATTGAGGATGACATAAACGTATCTTAGAGTATACCAGAGTCATTCCATCATACCAAAATATTTTTCAAAGCTGAAAAAATCCTTAATCGTTCATTCACTGGACGGTTTACCCCATAATGTTGTTTTTACTTGGCGTTTAAATTATGTTAAAACTTCCTACAATCACATTCTTCCTTCTAGAGCCTTCTAAAGCTATTTATTAATTTGAAGACCTAACCTTGGGTAAAAAGGAAAACAAAATTTAGATCGAAAAATCCTTTCTGTATTTAATACATTTTACAACTTAATGTGGCATATTATACATGAACTGTTTATTGCGGCCTTCTTGAATAAGAAGATATATTTTAACTCTTTGAACTCAATATTGTACATAAAATAAAATACAGAATAATAATAATAAATTTTTGAGGGCCAAAATCCATCTTTTTATTTTCGTTTCGATCAAATTACAAAAAAACTGATGGCTTTAACATTTTTTTTTTGTTTTGAATTTGTATTAATTACAAGTTTAACCCGGCAACGCTTTGCTGTTGCTAGATTTGAGTGCATACTCGTATATACACAGTTTAACACACAAAAATGGGTAGAAATTATAAGGAATTTAAGAAAATAATCTGATCGGAATCCATTAAAAACGAATATTGTTTGTAAACATTCGAAATCAAAATTTTTTTTTTACACTAAAAAATAACATCTTCCCAATATTGTATTATATGCATTCTCATCAAATGCAACCATGGTTATGGATAGAAAGAAACATTTGCAATTCTATTTTTTTTCTACTCGATAAATTTATGATTTTAATGGCTATGAACACGCTCGTGGTAAAGATCTACATTTCACGGAAAAGCGCACTTAAATTGGTCCTGTAAGTATTTAGTCCATCAAGGACACACAAACAAACATTGCGTTTTAGGTAAATACATTCATTAAAAGAAAACAACAGCCATTATAACAACAACAAAAAAAGTATTTACAAATAAACCAAAATTATTGGCCAATTATTGTTTTCTATATATAACTAAAGAAAATGCCAAAAAATATTGTCCCACTCTACCTCAACTTGATTTCCATTTTCTAATAGTGTGTTATTTACAACTCGTTTAAAATGGCCACAAAATCGAAATATTTGGTAGATAATAATAATTGAAATATATCCTTTACTAAAAAAATAAATTATATGTATATAGTTTTTCTGTCACTCTCTCGCAAATGCCTCCCCAAATACAGTGCGATAAAGACAATAGCACGTCGGACTGATTATGGTTAGCTAAAAACGACATAATTAAGAGGTGTGATTACAATTTTACCTGTGAAGATCTATTGTGATGGGATGATAATTACTCTGTTAACTTCCAATTTATTAAAAACGACAGCAAAATAAAAAATTGAAGCTAGTATATGACCTCCCTTATCTAACACCAACTAAAAAACTTAAAAAAAAAAAACAAACAATTAAATATGAATAAACTTTTTCAATTAGAATCTTTAAAAAAAATCATAAGTTAGCCACTGATAGTATTGTAGACAAGGAACTAAAACTGGGAAAAAAATGTAATAAACATGGACATAATACAAGAATATGACAACAATATCACATACAACTTTCCAAAACAAGACAAGGACAATCGAGACTAATAAATCAGGGACTGAAATTATACAATAAACTCCCAGACAAAACTAAACAAAAGACTCAAACAAACTTTTCAAAAGGCGTTAAAAATATAATTATCAACAAGAGAAGATAAATAAAAAATTACAGGTAATTTTTTTCAAATGAATGTAATAATCCGTAAGGGTTAATAAATAAATTTCAAAGTATTTATATTTTTAATGTTGATATGGGGTTTGAAAGTGTTGAGTAACTAGGATGAGATAGATTATTGGTGCCACCCCGTGAAGTTATGTTTTCCGCTTAAGGGGGTGAGAATGGGGGACCATTGAGCGTCCGAATATGGTGAAATTATGTGTTGAGTGTAGAACGAAAGTAACGAAAAACATTATATATGTTCTTGTTTATAAGAGGCGTTCGAGTGTCAAAAGCCATTAATATTTCGGATGTACCAATAGATTTAAAACATACTTTAGCGAACAATCTTTTGAGTATGTGCCACGCCTGAACATCTCACAAAACGCAGAACCGACGACAGAGGGCGCTGTAAAAATGCTATAATTGGTTCTCTTTTCCGCGCCGACAGCCTCCAAAGAAAAACGTGGCATTCAAGCTCTTGATAAATTATTCTTTCCATTTGTAAATACAGCGGAGATAATTTAAGTTATCCCAGTCGCGTATTCTTTAATTATTAAAATATATTTGACATATAATTTCACTAGATTTTAGTATTTTTCTATCAGTTTATTCCTTCCTAAGTTTACACCATGTCCGAATATGCACGTAAATTCGATTAAAAATATTTAGCTATATGTTGCAGAATGTGTATGGGTGGGGGTTAGGAAGGGGAAGGGCTAGTGATGTTTGCATCGCCTTTAACTGTGCATGTCTTTTTTTTCCTAAATACTATGTTTACTACGGCGATGGTAAAGGTAAACGTGTTTTTAAGTATTTGAATGTTAGTATAGTAAGTGAGAAAAAAAAGTGAACGTATCGAAACCGGTAGACATAAAAAGTAGATTAGTGGTTATGGACTAATATTTACTAACATTAGAATATTTCATTGTCGTTGGATTGGCACCTGAAGCGTAAGACTGATCATCTTACCATAATACAACCAAAAAACTATCAAGATGCGCTGCGATTGTGCGAGGGCAGAATGGATGGTTAACGTTATAAAATGGAATCGTTTTTGATATACGTAGATCTGTTTGATTCTTCATAATCTTTATATTTACGTACGTGTGATGTCACCGTACTCCTCCTAAACGGCTTAACCGATTAACGTGCGGTTTTCAGAAAAATATAGATCTTTGCGCTGTGCGTGTTTATTTATTTATTTATTTATTAACGGACATTGTCCATGTATACAATTTATAAGGTTTAAATATTACTTTAAAAGAATAGTTTAAAACATTTAAAAAAAAAGAAAGAAGCATTGACAAACATAAGGGACATCGAGATAAGATCTGGACTATTTATTTAGTGCTTTTAAATCGTTGTAAACAAAAACCAAAAAAGTCCAGATCTTGTCTTGAGTTAACAATACGACAAAGGCGGGTCATTGGAGAATTTAGGCCATAGTTTGTTCTGTGCTGATCGATGAACAGTACTTCATTGTTTCTCAATCTACGAGTCGGAATATTGAATTTTACTTGTCCCAGTAATGATGGAACATCGATTATATCATTTAGTATGCCGAACATAAATTTGGAGTCAATATTAGTTCTACGTTTTTGTATTTAACATTGACTCTATTTCAGCATAAGAATAATTATCTCTTTCTAGTCCAAGCATCCACGCTATTTTTCGAAACAAGCGATGTTGGACTGATTCAATGTGATTTATGCGATTGACATAGAATGGAGACCAGACCACGGAGGCATATTCTAGAAGAGGGCGAACAGTTGAGCAATAAAGAGTTTTGATTGTACGGACATGAGTAAAATCAGAGGATATTCTGTTAATGAAGCCAAGTAATTTCAGTGATTTATTTACTGTATTATCTATATGCTCGTTGTATGTCAGTTTATAGTCCAAAACAACTCCTAAATCTCTGATGGACTTGACTACATCAATTTTGGAGTTTTCTAAATGGTACTCGAAGGAAATTGGTTGTTTGGTTCTATGAAATGACATTATTTTGCATTTTTTAATATTTAGTTCTAATTTATTGACTTTACACCATCGGTTAAAAGAGTCAATGTCTGATTGAAGAAGAAAACAGTCTTGTAAAGTTTGAATTATTTTGAGAATTTTGTTGTCGTCCGCGTTCGTAGATATTAAAGTCTTCAATATAATATGTAAAAAAGAAGTAAGAAACATGAATGTTTTATTCATCGATCTACCAGGGTTGCATTTGAGGAGAATGCATTTACAAGAAAATGGAAAGATGTTGTTTTTTTCTGAATAAAAAAGTTTGTTTTTGAATATTTACGAACAGCATTTGTTTTTTGTGGATCTTAATCAGATCATTTTCTTAAATTCCTTTTAATTTCAACCCATTTTTTGTAATACTAAATTAATATTAATTTCATTACATTTTAAAAATCGTATTTCTACATAAGTACACCCCTCTGTTGGTGAGATGACCGGAGTTTGACGTTTGCAAAAAGAATTCCATATTTGAAAAAAAATATTATGCTTGGGAATTCAACCATAAACAAGTACCTAGGTACCTACTTAAAGTCAATATTTGAATGTTAATAATTTTTAATTTTGGAATTTAATCACAAACAAGTACCTAGGTACCTACTTATCAAGGAAATGTCTTTTTCTAAGCTTATAATAGGCAAGCCGACGTTCGGGCAGGACAACGTCTGTCGGGTCCGCTAGTTTATTTTAATATTTGTTTACATTTGGTGTTCTTCTAGAGGTAGGTTCTAGTTGCAGTGCATTCACCGCTTATTTTGATTTATATGTCATTGTATTTGCATATAATTTATATATCATTGAATGCATTTTTGTTATTTTCTTAGGTTAAAATTTTCTATTATTTCTTTATTATTTTATTAACATTTATTAGATCTAAATTTCAATAGGCACTTTCAATTTCTGTAGATATAAATTGAAATTTTCGATTTACTTTGTTTTATGTTTTATCTTGTTTTGATTACATTTATGAGCACACACTATTTATATGTGTTTGATTTTTTTCTTATATTTAAAATAAATTCAAGTTAATTGCTTTTCTTTAATTTTCATTGTTTTATTTTACTCTGTTTTCTTACTTTAAAAAAAATTATATTTATCTTTAAACTATTTTTTATGTTTATCAATTATACGTATGTGTGTAATCTATGTGTGTAATCTTTTTATTTGATTATTAATTCAAACTAATGTTCGAGCGCCCAATGACAAACTATTATTGAATAGTTTATCGGGACAAAATATATTTCAATACTTTGTTTTCTTAATACTGTTGTATTAATATTAGTAATATTGTAATAATATGTATATTTTATTGAATAAAGACTATGAAAAAAAAAAAAACTATCCACAAAGGCATATGGCAATAAATTAGGGTCTCTTTCTCTTTCCTCTTTGTCTAGCTCCCGAAACAATAGTCTTGTTTATGGGTCTACAGTGTTGCGGGTCCGTGCTGTATCAAAGCCCTCCTGATTTAACGATCGAATATAAGAAGGAATCTTTACAATATGTTTGTAAGATTTTGTTGGCATAGTTATGAGAGGTATATTTAAAAACTATGGTGTAGATAACTTAATAAGTTTTTTTATATTTAAATATTTAAATTTATTTCAACAGAGAGGGAAAACATTTTTGAGAAGGAAATATGGAAGTCTAGGCATTTACAGGGCTTATGACCTACCATTGGCTGATTTAAGTGGCATAAAAGTGACATAAGTGATAAAGAAGAAATAAATTTAACTATGAACAACTCCCTAGGGATGAAATCCAGCCAGTCTGCAAGCATTTGGACATACTCAAACATTGTTATATTTTAATAATTTATCATGTTTTTTCAGCTTAATCAATCCCTATTGCTATATATATATATTATCTTATAATTCATACCGTAAACATATTGCAACAGAGATGAAGAACATTTTAGAGAAGGTAATAAAAAAATCTAGGCATCTACAGGGCTTATGACCTGTTATTCGATGGTTTGAGTGGCCACTTTACCCACTGCATAACATTCTATATTACCTTCTCTGAAATGTTCTTTATATTTGTTGTAATATGATAATATTAACAGCTCCCCGGGGAGTTGAATCCAGTCCTTATATACAAAAATTTGGACAAACTAAAAATATTATTGATAAATCCACCTGGTCCAAGAAGAAGTATAGAAAATGAAAAAAAAAGCATGGCAAAAAAAAATTCAGGCATTGCCTAGTATGTAGGTGAAATAATTCAATTAGATGCATCTCAGCCGCATAAATAAAGGTTTCAGCACTTTAACTTAACAAACATCAACAGATGAAAGAATCGAAGTCATATTGATGTTCAAATATGGGCTGAATGGTGTAAAGTGGCCACTTAAATCAGCCAATGACAGGTCATAAGCCCTGTAGATGCCCAGACTTTTATGTTACCTTCTCTAAAATGTTCTTAATCTGTGTTGTAATATGTAAATATAAACAGCTTCTCGGGGAGTTGAATCCAGTCCTTGTCTACAAAAGTTTGGACAAACTCAAAATATTGTTGAATTCATGCAGTGTTTGCAAAACAGCTTATACTTGAGTCGAAATCATGGTTGTGTAAAAGGGTTCTTTTAATAATATTTTTAGAATTGTCGCTAAGAACTGAGTTTGTCAATTTACTTTCAATAATTTTAGCTGTTGAAAAAGGTTGAAGTTTTTTATATGGAAAATTTAAATCATTTTCATTTTTTTGTGAAATTAATTTTGTTTGAATCCATTTTGGTGTTTTTATTGATTAGGCATAGTTGATTGCCGATATAAATTTAGTCGATATAACAGTACTTTCAATTATTTTGCATTTCTGTAAAATTAGCTTTGTTTTAATCTACTTCAGCGGTTTAAAACAGAGTTGATTTTTCACTAGAATAAATTCATTGTTTAATTTTTGTTATAATACTTTTGACGTATGATAGTTACATTGATTCCAATTTAAAATGTTACAATACTGATTTAAATAATAATTGTGATTTGATTTTTATGTGCGTTTCTCTAAAATTATCTTTGTTTTAATCTATTTCAGCGGTTTAAAACAAAGATTTTTTTCAGTCAAACAAATTAAATATGTGATTTTTTTACTTTACTTATTATGTGTGTTTGTTATATCGGTTTCATTTAAACGATTTTACAAACGTTTTATTTTATATGTGTAGAAATTTATTTATATTTTCTGTAAAATTAACTTTGTTTAAATCTGTTTCAGCGATTTAAAACAAAGTTAGTTTTACAAAAAAAAGTTAGTTACTGCTATGATCTGTTTCACACGATTCATCCAAATCCTTAAGGCACGATAAAATTAGAATAATTTGAGTTTTACAATATGATATTAATTTATTTATTAATACACACGGCACGCAGTGCTTTTAACCATACAAAAAATGCATAGTATGTAGAAATGAACACATCAAATAATAAACAGCAGATAATCTAAAAAAAAACATTAAAAGTTTATATGTACATATAATAACACAGTGGTTTCATAAAATAACGCTAACAGATTGTGCAAAAAATAAATCATTAAAAGGCATATAAAAATTAAAAGTCAGAAAAACGTTTTCAAAAAAAAAAATGTAGGTATTGAATCATATGTACATTCAACAAAAAAAAAATACCAAATATAATTTATACTCTGATGAAAAAAAAAAATTATGTTAAAAATAACTCTTAAAAAATATACAAACAGTAGAAAAAAGTAAATGGAAAGCAAAATAAAGTTTCAATTTATATTAAAGGTACATTACTATAGCTTAACAAACGAACGTAGTTACGTTAAAAGTAGCCAGTCCACAAATTTGAAAAAAAAAAAGAGATATTAGTGTTATCGGGTGCAGTAAGGTCAATTCTGTTCTGCTCAACAGCCAGAACGCGTTCATACTAAAAAGTATAATAATCTCCTTCTGAAAATAGTGTTTGCCACAAAAACGGCATTTCTCAATTCGCAAAAAACATTCACGGCACTAGAAAAATCATGGAATATCATTTGTCAAAAATCGAAAATATTCCAACAGTTGTTTAGATTTGATTATTCGCTCTTTTCACAAACGTGCTTTTATCTCAGTTTCTATGCTTTCTGTAACCGTTCAGTACCTTTGAATATATATTTATTATTATTGTTTATATAGCTACTTAAAATCACCAAAAAAGAAATCGAATGGAGATTAATTGAACGAATAATGGTGGACTGGTAAGTGCGTTTTCGTGCCTGCCATTAAATCAATAAATGGACTCAAAAATTAAATGTGATTTTTCTCAAACCGGGTTGTTTTGTGTTATAATTCACTACTGTAATTGGGCCTCCTGACCTATTATTTTGCTGCAAAAACAATACATTTATATATGAAAATATATATATGTATTGTTTTTACTCCACATAAACATACCCACAATAAAAATCAATCAACCATAGGGTTTATGCATGGGCATTTTATTTTTATTTTATCGTGCCGTGTGGATTTTGAGATATTTTTACTATTCATGTTTTATTTGATTAGTTTATAAATTTAATTAAATATTGTACAACTACGATACATATTTAATATAATTTCAGTGAAAATATTTTGACTACGTTAAACACGTATTATGTTTTTAATGTTGTTCTTTTCAAAAAAAAGTCAGGGGAGGCGCTTGGTGAGGGTTGTACTCTGAATTATCATTATTTGTGCCATAAGAATTTATACGGTAAAACATGTATACAAACGTTTTTAAATGGTTCTTTTTATATTACTGAATGTTTTTTTTTTGTATTTTACACTATCCACCTATTCGTGATGCGTATGTATATTTTTTGGGTCGTATTTTATACTAAAGTTGATGATGATTGAGGAAGTTTAGTGCTTTGGGAAATTGCATGGAAAAAATGTTTTTCTACTCACTGTAAGAATTAAAGCATTTATTTGTACGGCGAACTTTTTTGAATATGTATGAAGAATAAAACAATTAAAATGAACTACTTAGAACTACGTCACAAGTTCTTCAGAATCAACCAGTGATAGAGTGTTGTGATAGATTACTGGTTTCCGGGAAGCCAACTCTTTATTCAGGAGCTCAATCACAAATGACTATCGACGTGCTAAAAAACGTGCTAAGTATTTAAGCGATCACAACGAACAATTATGAACACGCTGAAGTTATCGCGGTCGCGTTGCAAAACGCCAAACGCCTTCAACAATTGTTTCGTTTAATAGCTTTCTCAGTTTGATTCAAAACAAATAAATAGCATGATAAATTGTGAACAAAAAAATAAAACTAAATAATTTTACTTACAGTTTAGGAATATTCTCCATATTTACAAGGGTAATATTCAAATACGTGATTGATTATGCGTTGCAAAACGTCAATATTTTGAATTTTGACATTTAATATTAGGTGTTGCCAAGCATCAAGTTGAAGTATGACAATATTAAAAAAATATAATAATCCCGATCGATAACTTTCACGGATGTTTCATTGTGACCGCGCATACGATAAACAACCACGGTGAAAAATTGTTATCACGCCGCTAATTAGCACGTCGATAGTCATTTGTGATTGTGCTGCAGGGATGGTATTCTGAACGCAAATGCGCGCGTAGAAAACGCATTTATAACGCGTATTTACGTCCTAAATACACGCTAACAGAGCGATCTCTTCGCGCGAAATTCCGCTCAGAATACCAGCACAGGATAACTCACCGACTAGAATTTGTGACGTCACGGGCGGAGTAATTTCAAAATTGCAAAAGTTAAACAAATCATGACGCTGATAATACGATAATCTGTTAACAAATATGTTTTTTTTTTAAAACTGAATTTCCTTATTGGCTAAGTGAAATTTGTAAATTTTCATCTATCTTTTAATCAAAATAATTTGGTACGGCAGAAGGGATTATTTTTTATTTTCAAAAATGTTCAGGAGACCTGAAATTAGACTAAATTTCGAACTTTTAATCCACAAACTAAAATATTTCAGTATAACATTAATTTAAATTACCATTTTTAATTATTCTGTTTTTTTAAAAAGTGTATTTACTGGAATATACATCCCTTGAAAACTAGAAAACCGAAAAAAATACAGATGGTCCCTCCTGCCATCTGATTACCGAATTGATACACTACCATTTCCATATTCTATATTCTATGTATATTTTATAATATATAAAAACCTATTTGATAGTTTAAGTAAGTTTTCAATTTTTATTGGTTTAAAATTAACCTTAAATCTGTATTTTTAATGTTACACTTTTTAATTTACTCATCTACAAAAAAACTTTAAAAAAAAATCATTCCTGTGTTGATTAACTTGTTTATTAAATTAAAATATATTATTAAGAATATTCTCAAATCGATATTTATGAATATTTTAATCTTATTTAAAATATGTCATTTTTTCTGTATTTTGATAACTCGAATAAATTTAATTAATAAATTGTTATTTAAATTTATTCAATAACTGTTAATTTAACTAATACACTGTATGAGTTGTAATAACAAAAAGTTCTATTAATGAAATATGCTTCAAGTGTTTCAGAATACTCCTCCTTGTACACCGGACACCATTTCAGGGTAAGTACCTTTAAATTGAATTATTGTTATCGTAGGTTAAGTTCCAAAGGACCAGTTGCTCCTCAAAAAGAAGACTAAAAAAGTTAAGATTTAAATAATACATTCTTGCGTTTTCAACTAACGGACTAAATGGGTTGCATGAAAAAGTAAAATAAGCAACCCATTTTGACAAAAAAAAAACTTTAAAGTTTTCAAGCTTATTTTTTGTACAACGGGCGCTTAGACATACTCCATTTTTTTATGAGAATATTTATTGTTATTATATGATTAATATTTAAAAAGATAAATAATAATCAATGTAGATATCATCATAATCATCATTCCCTTTCCGCACCTAATGGTGCATAGGGCACTGCATTGGTACACCAATCGCAGCGTATCTTGATCATCATCAGTCTTACACTTCATTTAACAGTCCAGGGACAAAATCAAATTCTATCACTTCTTCACAATATTTTAAATAATCCCACTTCGCCTGTTTATTTGAGAGAGCTCATCCAGCCTCTTCCACAACACGAACAATCTCTTCGTTCTAGTAACGAGAGAACCCTTTTAAAACCCTGTCATCGCTCTAATTTTCTTGCCTCCTCTTTCACAGTAGTAGCCGCTCGATTTTGGAATAATCTACTCACTGATGTTAGAGACTCCCCTTTTTTATTTACATTTAAGTCAAGATTGAAATGTCACTATCTAAATATTTAAATTCTTTCTTTATCCTTCTTCGTTCCTCCCCATCCCCTCTCCCTCTTCATAGTATAATGTTAATTTTTTTATATATATTTTTATTTTTGTTAATCTTTGCTTTTAATTTTTGTATAAAATTGTAAGATTAAATATGTCCATGTATTTATAATTTTTTCAAACTGAACGGTTTGGGTAGGTACGAAGAAATTGCCTTAAGGCAATATGCCCGCCCTTATATGCATATATATTGTACATGTATATAAAGTGTCAAATAAATAAATAAATAAAACACTTAATAAGATAAATAAAATATAATAGATCGTATACATGACACTATAAATCGGTCAGGGATATAAATGGAGTATTGTAAAATTTCGTTACACATAGTCAGAGTTTACGAATGGTTCTTGTGTTTTACGCCCGCTTTATATGGGTAAGAAAAATAGTCATAAAATTGAAAATATTGTGGCCTTTGCTTGTAAACCTGGTATGAAATCACGCTTAAGAAGAGTGATAAAATAAGAATAGTCTAGTAAAAAGTCTTTCTTATAAACCTCGCATAAAATTACATCCGGTATAGAGCTGGGAAAGTTACCATAGAAACATATACCACGTTTATACCTGTGCCCGACGTGGTACAACGCTGGAATAAGCCTGTTATCTGTCATCTGTCACATCTTTCAGTAGTAAAATGAATCGCATGTATCTTGAATTGAAACAATTTTGAAAACATGCCGTCTTTTTACAGATTTTTAAGAGAAATTCGCTTATGAGTATAAAAATGATAATAAAATTCACATTACATTCAGATCAATTTTATTTAGCATGTTTTAATAGTGATACAAATTATATTTTGCCATACTTATACATAAAAGATTTATTATACTTATTTAAATTTATAAAATTAAAACATACGCTGAATTCGTTGCAACAGAGAGGTAAAACATTTTTGATAGGGGAATATGGAAGTCTAGGGATTTACAGGGCTTATTACCTGTCATTGGCTGGTTTAAGTCAAGCCACTTCACACACTGTGTAAAATTCTCCATTCTGCCTATGTTTGAACATCCACAAATCCTCAACTCTTCCATCTGTTGACTTTTGTTAAGTAAAAGAGCTTAAACCTTTATCATGTGGGTGAAATTCATCCGGCTGAAATCACCAACTAGACTCTAAAATGTTTTCCCATACATACTCAAAACATTATTGAAATTCGGTGAAGATTTTTTTTATGACTATTGTCAATTTGCTCGTGGTGTAATATCTGTGAATCGTCTTTCTCCAATTATTTACATTGAATATTCTCTTTCAAAAGTCCAGTGCCTCGATGAACTAAAACTTGTAAAAAATTGTAGTTAACATGGACATACTACGAGAATATCAGAAAAATATCTTATACAGCTTTTTAAAACAAGACAAGGACAGTCGAGACCAATAAACCAGGGACTGATATAATACAATAAACTATCAGACAAAACTAAACAAAAGACTCAGACAAATTATTCAAAAGATGTAAAAAATATTATTTTGAACAACATAGTATGAATAAAAAATATACATATTAAAAGGGTTACTAAATAAATTTTCAAATAAAAAAAAAGTATTTGTATCTGCACATGGACATGCAGCTTGTTCATAAATGTACGCAGAAATGTGGCATGGTCAAAAAATAAACGATGGAATAAGCTAAGCACAGTTTATACTAGGTAATAATTATTTTTATAAGTACTTTAGTACACCGAGTATATTTATTCCTTAGATTAGGAAATCTAATAATTAAGACCCTTTAGATATTCTGAATACGAATGCAATAGGAAAATATATCTTTTTCAAACGTTTTTAAAGTAATTAAGGTCTATGAAATACTGGACTTTAAAATAATTTTTTTTTGGTAATTATTAGTTGCATAAAAAATAGTTATACAATTTAAACTCCCGCAAAAACGGTTATTCCATTGGCCACGCTCCTAATACGTCACGATTCATGATTATTTGTTCCTGGCCATTAAAATCTGCATTGAACAATATCATGAATCTTGACGTCACAACCACCATGGCCAAACACGTCGCATTTTTCTAGCAACGAATTTTTATTTAATTTCTTTTTTACATTTATGTATGAAAACATTACTCCACAATATCCATATTGATTTTGAAAATACAATGAATTATTCTTAATAAATTTAATATATTTTTATCGGTATTCACAGTATGTGATATTTCCCTATTCTGTGGGTAAAATAGAACCAGAACCCTGGATGGGTGCTCTCAGGTTAAAATCCCGACTAAGTAAATCGAGTGAAGATAAGTACGCCTCGTTGTGTTGAGGTTGATGTGTTCGCCCACCACTTGTGAGGACCTGAGTTCGATTCTTAATAGAGTGGAGGTGAAATATTGATTTTCAATGTTTCTAAAATTGCCATATTAAATTTTTCCAAGACCATAAGACTGATCAAGGTGACCAGTCTTCATGAAACAGGTGATTGAACTACGCGGTATTCAGTTTGCTAACGCTGAGCCCTATACACTTCTAGGAACGGAAAGATTGATGATGATGATGATATTTTTACTTCAGAACATCTAAAAGAATGATGTATTCCAGCAGTCCAATTCTAAACGCTCCTGCGGTTGTAGAGAAAGCGTTGCTAGCACGCATTTCAGTTAAGTTTAGTGCTGAAATACTGCATTTATTGGTAAAAAAAAAAAAGTACTTACGTACTCAGTATGTAAATTATGTGCTAGCAACGCGTTTGCTACCCCCGTGAAAGCGTTCAGAATACCAGCCTAGAAGGATTATCAGACAAACGTCTAACGTTTCGATCATCTACATCTACGGCGATAGGTAAAGTAATGAGGAAGCTCAGTGCTACGGGAAATTGGATATGTGGTAAAAATAATAGCATTTAATTGTATGGCAAATGGTCTCAAAAATGTATGAAGAAAAATAATAAAAATAGCTTCTATTAAAAATTAACTAACTTAAACTTATACTACTACTACTACTACTACTACCATCACGCCATTCCTCCGTAGTGTAGGCAGAGAGAATGGACCGCCACACACGTCTATCCTCTCATATATTCCTAGCTTCTTCCACATTCATACATCTTGTCATATATGCTCTTCGGTTCTGTCTGCTTTTGACATGACCAGACGCAAGATTTTGGTTTATCTGATCATGCCACGTTTTCTTTAGTCGTCCTCGTCTCATGTTACCGTTCATTTTCGCCATCTATACTTGTTTTACAATTCTTTGGTCATCCATTCGTTCTACGTTACCAAACCATCTCAGAGACCCTTTCTTAATCTTATCAATTATACTTGACTCAGATTTTTACTCTCGCCTGATTTCATCATTCGTAACCCTGTCATACATTGATTTCCCACACATTCGTCGAAGAGATCGCATTTCAAACGCGTTCACTCGGCTTTCATCCTTTCTCTGCCAGTTCCATGTTTCACTTCCATATATAAGTGTTGGGACTAAAACTCCGTTGTGCACTGCCAGTTTAGATTCGATTGACATGTTTTTATTCGCAATTACTGTGCTTTGTACGCCGTTTATTTTGTTGCCCGCATTCACTCTCCTTTCAACATCTTTTTCTACTCTTTCCTCTCTTGAACACATCCTTAAAATCGGCGTTTACTTTAAAAAATAATACAATATATTGCATTTTAAAAATAATAAGGAGTATCTCATACAAAAAAAGTGAAAATTAAATTACAATTACCATGGCGACTGCTTTTCTTGACTTTTGTCTTGTCAACCGCCGCGCCAGTTTAATGCAGTAAATAGCATGATGAATAATAAATAAAAAAATAAACAAAAATAGCAGTTTTGGAATGTTTTCCATATATACACCGGTGAAATTCAAATATATGATTGCGCAGCAGGATTAAACGTCACTAAACGTAAATATTTTGATATTTAATATTAGGTGTTAACGGATGTTGCATTGTGATCGCGAATACGATAAACAACCATGGTGAGAAATTGTTATCACGTCGCTTATTTGCACGTAGATAGTTATTTGTGATTGAGCTACTGCTGACATTTAAAAGTATAGTTCCGTAGCGTAAAAATACACTAAAATTTGAAAAAACGGCTAGCAGAAACCGGAAATTTATCGCGTCGGGTGATTCTTTCAACGTAGTTCAAAGTTGATCGTTTTTAATCGTCGGAAAGACCATATCAGTGAACTAGTTAAACGAATTAGAAAATGTATATACATATTTATCAGATTAAGGAATATTCAAAAAATCAATCATTTAAAAATAGCTTATTACTCAATTGTACAATCTTTGTTACAATATGGTATTGTAGGATGGGGTGGTGCGTATGCCAATATATTAAACCTTCTTAAAATAGTACAAAGATTAATTATACAAGTCATTTTAAAGAAACCCTAAACATTCAATACGGAAAGTCAATGTAAAATATTTAAGGTTCATACAGAAGAAACTTTTTACAAAATAAATTCTATTATACAAATATAAAAAAATAAAAAAAAGAATTTGAGATGAATAAGTCACTCAGATACCAACATAATATTAAAATTCCTAAATTCCATTCAAGTCAAGGTCAAAATAGCTTTGTCTTCAAAGGTGTAAAAAATTATAATAATCTTCCTAATGAACTAAAAACTATTAAAAATAATGTATCAATAAATAAATTTAAAGTAAATCGAAAGAAATTTTTTGAACTTGTGTAAAAACAAAATTAAATTTAAATTAGTATGAATGTATTTTTGTTTTATGTTTTTTCTTTATGTATCCTATGTTTTTATTTTTCTTATTTATGTATTCGTATTTAAAATTATATAAACACTTATAAATAAACAACTAAAACAGTGTAAGTAACTCTCCAAGCACAAGAGTTAGTCTCTTTTTTTGAAGAGTTACAGTGATAACATTTACTAGATGTGTCAAATATGTTTTAGAATTTTATAAAAACATGTTTTTTTTATGAAATTTAAGAAAAAAAAAAAAAAAACATTTTCGTGGCACTTCGCCGTATAATTAAAGGTTTTTTTTGCTGCGCCGTGTAAGAAAACATTTTATATATCCAGTTTCCCATAGAACTGAACTTCTTCACTTCGTAACAAACTAATTTAGTTATCTGATCTATGTAAAACGTGCCTTTTCCTTGTCGGTTCTATATACATTGTACTGTGTTGGTTACTGGCGCGCCTTTTGGATGGCGGCCCAGACCGCGTTGGTCAATGGGGTGGCTAAGGGTGAGGGAAGGGGGCTTACGTCACAAACAGGGTTGCCAGTCGTCTTAAATTCATCGAAACTCGAAAAAGAAACATAATTGTCATCTAATGTTAGCAAACATTAGTATTAAGAATAATAGAGTTTGTTTTTGTCATCAAAAACATTCTTTACCTTGTGGTATGACATTTTACACTGCCGCTTCACAAACTTATGACAGGAATAGTTGACTGTACAGAACTACTTAGTTTAATAACAATACAAGTGCCAGCCAGGATTTATAGACGGTATCACCTGTTTCATGTACCAATAAGTAAAACATCGTTTGTTAAAAATCCTTTTTTCGTAGGACTTTTTCAGTGTACAATACAAAATTTAAAAATATAGATTGCACAAACATCTCTCTGTCAGATTTAAAATTTACACTAAAAATGCATTATATAACTTCGCAGACATTATAATAATAAATATGTACATCTCCCTTCCCCTCCTTATCCTCTCTTCATGCATCTTGTCCTAATCCCACACAATTTACAATAACTTACTGTTCTTAAAAAAAAAAATTCTTCGATTATTGAAAAATATTACGAGTACATGAAATTAATATTTATACACATACAAACTTATATGTATTTATTTGATATGTAATATATTTTCTTTACTAAGTTTGTATACTTTGTGGAAATTTGTTATTAGTTCTGAGTTTAAACACTATATTTGTTTGTTTACTATATGTAGAACTGTAGATTCCTTAAAAAAAAAAAAAAAAATTATACAACACTTATGTATGTAAGTGAAACAAAGAACTCTTAGACGAATGTGTGGGAAATCAATGTATGACAGGGTTACAAATGATGAAATCAGGCGAGACTGTAAATCTGAGTCAAGTATAATTGATAAGATTAAGAAAGGGTCTCTGAGATAGTTTGGTCACGTAGAACAAATGGACGGCGAAAGAATGGTAAAACAAGTAAATATGGCGAAAATGAACGGTAACGTGAGACGAAGACGACCAAGAAAGACGTGGCATGATAAGATAAACCAAAATCTTAAGTCTGGTCATGTCAAAAGCAGACAGAACCAAAGGGCATGTATGACAAGATGTATGAATGTGGAAGAAGCTAGGAATGTATGCCAGGATAGACGTGTGGGGCGGTCCATTCTCTCTGCCTACCCCTACGGGGAAATGGCGTGATGATAGTAGTAGTGGTAGTAGTAATTTGTATAAACCACTTTCATTTGTGATAAAGATTATAAATTAAATCGTTCAGGAATTTATGAATCGAATTGTTTAAATTGCCCAAATTTCTAAATTGGAAAAACTTCACGTAAATTTAAAGTTAGAACCAAAGAACATATAAGATGTCTCAGCAATAATAATTTTTCAGAATTTGCAAATCATCTTATACCCGCAAACCATGATTTTAATCAAGAAACGGGTGTAGAAATTTTGCATGTCAATAAAAATGGTTTTTGTTTAGTCAATTTAGAACGATTAGAAATTAGTAAAGCCATTAATCAAAAACTTTAAATGATAAATAATCAATTAAATTTAACTTCCGAGTCCTCTTTTAAAAATATTCCCATTTTGATTCATTTTATCTTCTTTCTCTCTCTTTCTTCCATTTTTCAGTCTCTTTCATACAATATTTCATAATATAAATAGCCACGCGAGTAATTATAAGTTAGTTTAATTCCTGACGATGAGGTAGTAACCTCGAAACCGGTTGAAGTATAGCTCTAAAATAATAGATTCGATTATTATTTTAATTACTGCTAAATTTTAAGTTCTAAATTTGTTGCGACACAGGAAGGAACATTTTTGAGTAGGAAATATGAAAGTCTCGGCATTAACAGGGCCTATGACCTGTCATTGGCTGGTTTAAGTGGCCACTTTATACATTTTGTAACATTCACCATTCTGCCTATGTTTCGCTGTTCTGTCTTTTACTTCACAAAAGTCAATTCATGGGAGAATTATGGAAATGTGTATGTTTAAACATAGGCAGAATAGTGAATGTTGCACAGCGTGTAAAGTGTAGAGGATGTGAGGTCAATATGCAAACACATATTAAAGTAGCGTTTAATCCTCTCTGCCGACCCATACGCAGATTCCGAATGTTTGTATATTATGTTCATAATATTAAGTATGTATTTTCTCAAACTTAAGGGATTCGATAATATGTATTTTGGAAAAAATTGCCTTAAGGTTGGATACCCGTCCTTTTTTGTATCTAATCTGTTTGTGTAAAGGTAAATAAATTAAAATAAAAATTCTTTTCACATAAATTTTATATTTGAAGTAATAACTTTGTGGATATTCATTTTAAAAAAATAAATAAAACAACTTGAAACAAAGTGAATATGGAATTGTATTTTGATAAAGAGTGTGAATAAATAAATAAATAAATAAAACTTTGTTTTTAACCACTATTTTTATATTTTTTTCCACCGACCGGTTTCAAAGCTAAACAAGCTTCTTTCTCAAGTTTGTAAACCATCTGATAGAAAAAAAACATTATTTCAATAAAGCCACTGGGTTAAAAGTTTTTCATGTTGAAAACTAAATATTATAATTTGACAACATGGAAATCTTAGAAATTTTAAAAGCAATTTATTATTTAAAAAAATAATTAACAATCAAATAAACAATATTTCTTTTAGTCCATTCCAGTATAGTTTCGAACGTATCCATCTCACATCATCATCCTTTCAAGACAAAAATACTTGATTAATTAGTTTAATTTGCAACATACTGATAAAATAAAATACGAAAGCATTCATAACTTAAGTATTCTTTGAGAAAGAAGCTTGTTTTGCTTTTTTTTATTTATTTATTCAAATTAATGTACAAAAGTAAACAAAATATATATCCTGCCGGACCAATAATAGAAAAAAAAATTATCGGCGCGTTTCTGATTCAATATTTTCTTTTTTTTTAATATTAAATTATCACAAAATATCAAATAAACACAAAAAAAAACAACAACAAAAACCCTGTAAAAATTAAACGACACAAATATATTTGGACTGGATAAATACAACTTTACACCTTGAAGTTTTGATTCTTGATGAGGAAATCCTTCAATCGTTTGCTTTTTTGCTGCAAACTGGTATTTTTTCTTTGCATCGGCAGAAAGCTTATTAAATAGCGTTGGTACAATATATTCTGTCGTCCTGCTTCCATGGAAGTTTTGTGCTCTAGACTCTACCAGTTTCATGGCTGTTATCGATCTTGTTCCATGTTGGTGACTGAGCAGGGTTTTTCCTCATCAAAATTATTTAAGTTTAAGCTTAAAGTGGTAAAGTTGCTTTACCGGAAGTACCCCACAGTGCTTAATAGGATTGTGTCATCTTTTTTGCAAATCTTTTTGACTTCTTCATTTTCAATCATTATCTTGAGAAGTCTTTTCTGAAGATTGTAAATTCTATCAACGTATGACTTGTGAGTTCCTCTCCAAGATAGAATTCCGTATGATATAATTGATTCTGCAAGACATATGTATTAATTTATTTATGTATTTTACTTTTTGTACATAATGTTATTTGTGCATTGGCGGGCTTATTGCCAAATGGCAATTTCTTCCAACCAACTAATGAAATAAAAGTTTTATTTTTATAATTCAAGTTACAGAACATATTCAATAGAAAAAAAGATTAAAAAGCTTAATATACATATAAAAATAGAAATAAACGTAATAAATTACCTTAAACCAAAACTATTACTCAATGGGAAAATGAAAAAAACAGGAAAGAGGAAAGAAGGAGAGATTGAGGAAGAGAAAGGAGATGTTTCTGCAGACGTGATTTAAACAGAGATACTGTAGTAACATCTTTGATGGTGGATGGGAGATGATTCCACAGTCGAGCCGCATGGACACTATTTGAGTTAGAAAAGGAAGAGGAATTGTGGATGGGTATTAAGAGAGTGCCTTGAGAATTAGAACGAAGAAGTAAACCATAACTGATAAGCGTTGAAATTTTTCACGCTGGTATATAGGAGCGTTAGGACTATGGAGTACATTGAACAGAAGTGAGAGGGAGTGATAGTCTCTCCACTGCCTAATTTTTGTAAACTTACTTAAGTTGCTTACTTAAGTAATTTAAAAGGTTATATTTTATTTAGCTGATGAAGTTTTACTATACATACTCTCGTGCAGATGATGTAAATTTGATTTTAAAAGTTGAAAGTTCTGTCAAATGTTAAGCCAAGGTATATACAATCACTGACAATTTCTAACACGTTACATTTACATGACGTAGTGCCTTTGGTCTTTTAGAAAAAAAATTGTGGTTAAAAACAAGGTTGTTTTATTTAAAAATACTTTTATCAACAAAGAAAAAATTGACAGCCCTATTCCGAGTGTTACTTACTTAAAATGTACATATATGGGAATAAAACATTATAAAACTTTGTACTGTCTACGGGAAAACGGGGTTTATTTTACAGACGATGACGTCAGAAAAAGTTTAAAATCTTACCTCAACAGATACGGAGATTTAAAAAATGGAGAGCTCGTGACTTTTGCATTCACCGATATTGCTATTTGTGGCTTGCAATGACAGGTTTGGGTGATCGCTTCTCATACTGTAACATTGCACATTAAGAATGCATATTTGATAATTAGGGTTTCTTCCCTCATTTACATATAATACTGTCCTGTCAACCTCTATCACAGCATGGGCTATTTCTTAGTTCTAGTAACGAAAAAACCCCTATAATACCTATTCGCCGCTCTATTTTTTTGCCTTCTCTTTCGCAGTAGTAGCTGCTTGACTGAAATATTCTACCTACTGATGTCAGAAACAGCCCTTCATTATTCACACTTGAATCACGTTTGAAATGCCACTATCTGAATATTTGAATTTTTTTTTCTATTCCTTCTTTCCTTCCCACTTTTATCCCAGCCTCTCACCATAGTATGGTGTAAACATTTAGTTAATTTCTGTTTCTAAAAAAATCATATTTGCGTATGTTTTGTTTTATGATTGAAATAGTCTGATATGCTAACGATACCTAAATTTGTTGCAAAAGAGAGAGAAAATATTATTGAGATGGAAATATGGAAGTCTAGGCATTTACAGGGCTTATGATCTGCCGTTCGCTGGTTTAAGTAGCCACTTTACACACTGTATAACATTTACATTCATCAACATCATCATCAATGGCGCTGCACCCCGTTGTGGGCCCTGGCCTCCTCCAGAATCTGTCTCCATTCCTCCCTGCACTCCGCGGCTCTTTTCCAGTTCGTCAGGCCAATTGCTCTAATGTCACTTTCCACATTATCCAGCCATCTTAATTTTCGCCTGCCTTTGCTTCGTCTGCTTTCCGGAGTGGTATAAATATTTCTTTTGGGGTGCGGTTATCATTCATTCTGTGCACATGGCCTAACAATTGTAATTTTCTAATTTTTATAAATCTAAATATAAATGTTCGCCATGCAGTGCCTCTAATTCATGATCAAACCGTCTCCCCCATACTCCGTTTTGGTTGACAGCACCAACTTTCTTCTTTTATATTTTTCTTTCAAATACTCATACAATGTTTTCCTCTCTTTTGGTCATAACCCAGCATTTGGCACCATATGTAATAACCGGTCTGAGGAGAGTTTTGTAAATAATGGTCTTAGTTTTTCTAGAGAACAATTTGGATCCCAGATGTTTAAACAAGTAACAGTTTGCTGTCAATAACCGTGCTCTAATCTTGGTACTATAATTGTTATCATTTGTCGTTTCAGTACCTAAATATTAAAAGAAGTTGACATTGTCTATGTGGTGTGACCCAACGTCAATTGCCTGTTGTAAATAGTTTATTTGTGACTATTGAAGACTCATGTCACTTGCTACCATCTTTAGCTTTAAGAAATCATATTTTAATCCTGGAATAGTTCTGGAGATTAAGCGTAGGCTAATATCTGAGTGGTCTTTCTTAAATTAGTTCCCGTTGTTTCTACTTCTGCATCTCTTATGGATTTTTCTAGGGCAATAATAAACAACAGATTTGCCTGTGCATCACCTTGCCTTAGACTTTTGTACGTCTGAAATGGATCTGATTTACTGTTAAGGATCGTCACCAAGTATTGTGTTTTAGACATTGTCATATTAGTAACTTGTATTAGCTTTTTAGGAATCCCCAATTCAACCAGTGCGTTGTACAGCTTTGACCTCTTGATACTGTCGTATGCCGCTTTAAAGTCAGTAAACATTATACATATATTGTTATATTTCAGCTTTTTTCCAGTATGATTCTCAATGTAAATATTTGGTCAGTTGTTGATCTATCTGGTCTGAATCCACTCTAGTATTGTCCTGCAATATTTTCAACACGCGAGAGAAATTTTCTAAACAGGAATGTAGCAAAAACTTTATAAGCTGTGTCCAGCAGTGTTATACCTCTGTGGTTAACAGTTCATGGCATCTCCCTTTTTGTGTAGGAGGAAATCAACACCGATGCTCCAGTCGTCTGGCATCGTTTCCGTTTCCCATATTTGAATAATTAAATCATGGTTTTGTGCAAACACCATTACTGCTATATCTGAGCAGTTATCCAGGGATATTATTATGCTTAGGTGATTTATTGTTTTTGAGACATTGAGTGTTGGGTGACATATTGAGTGACGTATTTTATTCACTGTGGGTGGTGTTTAGGTATTACTGTCTTCACCCAAGTCTACATCGATTGAATTACCTGTTATATCAGAGCCTCCATTAAGCAGCTCATAAAAAAAGTTGCATCCATTGCTTTAGAATATCTGTTTTGTCATTGATAATATAACTTTCTTATGATCTGCATGCGACAATTCTTGATTTAAATTGCGTTCTCTGTTTATTGAGGCTTTTGTAAATTTTCCTAGTTTCAGCTTGTGATCTCGTTGTGTCAAGTTCACGTATGTGTTCTTGATTGTTTCGTCTCTTTTTCACTTTATACACCCTTTTCTCCTCTCTTCTCCTCTGTTTGTATTCCTCCTCTGCATCTCAAGTTTTTTTCTGTGGCATGGCTAGGTAAGCTTTGTTTTTCTGTTCAGTCACCTATTTGCATTCATCATCAAACCAGTGTGATCTTTTCTCTTGCCTCTTTATTCCAAGTACCTCGGTGGCTTCACTCTTTATTGTGTTTTGACACTCATTCCAAACCTCATTATTTATATCCTGGTTTTCATTTATGTTTTGTAAAGACTGTGCCATTACCATACGCCAATTGCAGCGTATCTTGATCCTTTTTTTTGTTAGACGAAAGTAAGATGATCAGTCTAACGCTTCAGGTACCAGTCCGCGGACTATGAAATTTTCTGCTGAGAAAACACCCTTTTAAGTAAATATTTCATATCAACCATGCCGGGAATCGAACCCTAGACCTCTCGCATGGAAGGCAAACGCGCTGACAAGGCCGACAGTTTTATATAAGGCAGTAAACAAATATTATGGTATGAAAAAAACATAAATAAAGAAAAAAATATATAATTCAGACTGAATTTTCAGAAATACATGTACATTATTATTATTAAAGCACACATATGAATATGTTTAGGTATGCCCTTCTTCAAGATTCAAAATAAAAATTACCACTGTGCGATCCGAGCGACCGTGCGACTTTCTAATGTAATTAAGTTTTTTTTTCAAATAGACGATTCAATCCAATACGTTAATCAAACATTCTAGCAGACTATGCAGACATATTCAGAAAATAGGAGGTGAATAAATCTATTGATAAAATAAAACAAATGTAAAAAGTTTTTCTGCACATAATACTTCTCCAGCTCCGGGACGTATGGGAAACTTTTTTTACATAACCTTACAAAACTAAGATATGTTTGAATTATCTATAAAGCACAGAACTAGATATGAAAAGTTCAAAGTTGTAGTAAATATGCGATGCAAAAAGAGATGTACAATGTACATATACATAGATACTATATCAATAAAACAAAAGGCAACAGACACAAAAATGAACATGATTCATTTTTAAACCTTTGAAATGATGAATGCTTTGACATCAT